>NW_027176262.1:23128625-23196125 GCF_023349555.1 Cebidichthys violaceus | reverse complement strand
GAGAACGTATTGTGTTCTAGTGGAGGCGTGGAGTACAGATATTTCATCTTTATTGCCAAAACAAGTAATAGCTGGACAATGCATTGTTCGCCGCACAGACCCAAAAGTTGTCGAGGCAGTGTTAGGTTTCAATGAAGTTGACAGCATCCATTATTTATGACAGCGTCCTCCACATATTCTAACACACACATTAATTAACAGGGTTTGTCAGTAGTTTTTTTTTTTTATGTTACTGGAGGCATCTTGACTGCGCTGCTGGCAGAAAACAAGAAGAGCAAACGCAGAGCTATTCATCATTACATTTAGGTTGGGGAAGGGGATCTAATTGTATAACCCAAGCCATATTTTATCCCGTTTGGGAATAACCATTGGAATAGTACTCACCCCGCAGAGTTTAAAGCTAGATTTCAGATTGGTGTCACCGGAGCTAATCCCATTATAGGGGCAAATAGAAGCCAGGGTGAAAGAACGGATATGTATAGAGAGGGGAAAAAAAAAGGATCAGTGCAGAGATTCAGCCAACCACGCTATGTCGGGGTGAACTCACGGTTTAATGGATTAAACCCAGTCAAGCCGTGATGATTAACCTGACCCCCGTGTTGGAGAGCTGCCCCCCCCCCCCTTACACCTCAAAGCTTGGGAAATATGCGATTGTTCTCGATCCGGACCACGGGGGGGGGGGGTTTTGCATCCAAACTGTCCCGCAATCGTGGCCACCGAACAAGGGCCTCGCACGCCCCGCAGATCCATCTGTGAAAGGCAGATGACGGGGGAGTTCGACTGGTACAACACACCACGACATGACTCACAGATGGGAGCCAGCTCAGGCAGGATTTGTCACCATAAAGGGAACGGTGTCTGTATATGTGTACTGCATGTGCTCGCGTGTATGCACGTCTTGTGAGGGTGTCTGCGAGCACGTAAATACGCGAGTGGTGAGACTGCGGCGTTGACTTTCAGCGGAAAGGGGGTGGGTGGAGGAGAGGCGCTTTGACAAGTGTATGATGCATGCTCCTGTGACGGCAGCAGCCATCGGAGAGCAGTGGGCTGTCAGAGAGCGATAACCCAGACGGGAGGAGTTTGGCCCGACCCCCGTCACTGGACCTAAACCACAGGTCAGACAAGCCCTGGATACATAGCCCTCTTAAATGTACACTGGAGTATCATACTGGCTTTGGGATTTTTTTGTTTTTTTTGTTTGAAGCCCTACAGCTAAAATAAAGCACAGACACCACAGGTTGTACTTTGACAAGTGGAGTGCGGGAGTTAATTGAAAGCGATTCTGTCCCTGCAGGGTTACAGCCTCTCTTCCTTTGAAATCAAATGTACTGTGCTACCTTAGCATTTCCTCACTTTGGATCCCACTAGATTCTCAAAGAAGACACAGAAGCAGCTAGCACTCTTTATCAAGCCGAGGCAGCAAAAAGTGTATTTTCACTTTCAATTTAGCATTTATGAGGTAAAATATGTCAAACTTCGTAAGAATTGGGTCGCAGTGCTAAAAATTGCCATCCTACCATGATCAGTGATGTACCGTATAGTGAGCGAGAATGTGCCTAATATAATCTGTCAGTCTCCTCTGTTCAAACAGACATCTGCACTCCTGTAGGAATAATATATTTGACCCATTCCTTCATTTTGCGCATATCCAAAATCCATTTTGCATTGCTGAGTTATCTATATTTAAAACACGATCAAGGTTAGGTAGTTTAGTGACGATTGCACGTTGATACAATGAGGTAGAAATGCATCAGAATGATAGAAGTTTACCGTCCTGCAAATCAAGCCAGACGAAAACAACAAACATTACTTGAATATTCAAGTTTCATCTGCGCATTGTGTACATAACTGCTCAGGCCAATGTAAAAGAACGCTTCAATGCTTCTGTTCGACTCAAGCAGGGCTCTGCCTTCACACTGAACCAGTATCAGGCTCAGCCCTAAAAACAAGGGAAGCTGAATCTTGGGTAGCCCAACATTGTGATCTGTAAATACGAACGGAACATTTCGTCTGTCGGTTGAATTTAGTTGATTTTCTAAGTACCTATAAGAGCTGTGGAGAACATTTCTTAACATCAAGGAGCTCCTAACCCATTGATACCACATTCGAGACTTGGTGAATTGAAAGATGTACCTTTCACAAGACTGACAGTAATAAATCTTTTGAAAAGCGTAATGATTTACATTTAAAGGACGTTTGGCAGCCAACTCTCACTTGCCAGTTTCCGACACGCATGAAAGCACGGAACGAGTCGATTTCTTCTTTTTTGAGATCAACCCATTCTTTCATTTGCATCAACCCTGCAATGATACTGTGACTGAGGAAAAAAATAAATGAACAATGAATATGATTTTCGAGTGATGGGTTACTAATACCGAGAAAGTAATTTTTTTAATCATCTGTAAATTGGCTCTTCTCACTGTTTCCAAAGAAATGAAACACGATTGCCACCGGAAAAAAAGATTGGGGAAAAAAAACAAAAACAAATGGTTGGCAGTGATGCAGAGTACATGTGATGTACAGTAAATGGATTAAACACACGCAGAAGAGTCAAACGTGGCCCTTTAAATGCTCAATTAGTCGATTGCTGCTGCAGTATGTGCAGGCCAGTAGGAGACGTGTGAACAGGCCTCGGGCTGCCTGACCTGAGCGTGAGAGTTAACGTAATTAAAGGAGACAACAGCTGAGCCTCGGAGCTCGCCATCTACAGCCAACATGAACGTGTGGAGTTCAGCAATGGCTTGAAAATCCTACAGTAACTTACTAGATATCCACAGCATGAAAAAATTCATAAAGGGACATTCAGGGAAAATCTAAAGAAAGCTACAGCGGACGCTCGCTGAATGCCGGACTACTCAAGATAGTAACAAAACAGGATTAATAGGAACAAATGCAATTGTATTATCTTCTGTCGTCGTGCAATAACGCCATTATGAGATTTTCTCATAACTACTGTTTCCTAACAACCAGATATGGCAGCAATAAAAGGTCATCTCATGAGTGTGTCACCAACTACCTTACAGTAGGTGACAGTAAAAGGAGCCATATGACTCGAGGTTCACAATAATCAGACACTTAATCGCTTTGACTATGCTCCGGAGTCACAATAATGTAGGGAGAAAATGAGGGTCAGGGCTCCATTGTTCAGTCAACATGTTTACCAGCTCAAAGCACTGTGTATCCTCACTCAGCTAGTTCCTCATTATATGTGGAAGACAGATCGCGCTGATCTTGCCTGGATAATGGCAAGATGATATGAAAGAGCGGTGAGGAGCAAGGAGGTGAGCACTTCAACGAGCGTAAACCGCTCAATGTAAGCGTGGCGATGTGGGCGACCGTGGCCCATGGGGGTAGAGAGGGTTGTCCGGTCACCGCAAAGGTTGGCGGTTCGATTCCTCGGTTACCGGAGGTGCCGAAGTGTCCCTGAGCAAGACGCTGAACCTCCAACTGCTCCCCGGGCGCTTCTCAGGGGGAGCCCAAAAAAAAAAAAAAAAAATCCTGTGTGAGAGCAAATGCAGAAGCTGTGCATTTAGCCGTGTGTTGGTGCAAATATGACTCTAATAGAGTAACGTGGATTTTCAGTGAGGAATAGTCCTTCGGTTTACCAGGCTTCGGTCTCTGCAAAGACCCAAACCGCAAAACGTACAGCTACTTTACTAATCTTCAGAGGGTGTTTGCTCAAAAGACCCTCGGTGTGGCTGAGGATGAATGACTTTAACGCTACAGGAAACGAATCTCATCGAAGGCTTCTAAAATGCTGTTTTGATTTGTGAGATTCTTGGCAATGTTTGAATTTTCTGCTGAATAGAAACTCAGTGATCAGTCCTTACTGAGACGCGTTCCTGAAAATGAGTTGATAGATGGGATGAACTTTAAGTAAGCCTGGACTCGAGACAGATTGGAGTTACTGAAAAGCTTTTGTCAGATTATTAATATAAGACCAACCCCCTTTCATAACTCACACACAAATAAGTGAGCCGAGGAAAATGTTGACGCAAATTTAAACACTGTATGTAAAACAGCAACACTTTTCATCCTCAAATGAAGGCATGCAGCAGTCTGTACTTATAACATCAAAGAGTCTGAATCCGACATATCTTACTGACATACGTGACTATAAAATAAATATATATTGAGTGCGTAACGGCAAAAAAAAAAAAATCTCAGGCAGAGAATTTGCCATGAAATTAGAAAACTTTTTTACATGAAGCTACCGCATGTATTGAGGAAGAGAGTCAGTAAAGTGATATATGATATGCGAGCGATGCAAAGCTACAAAACCACACCGTTGTCTGGCCTGTAAGTTGACCTGAACGGCGTACAGAGTGGGTTTTGTTGTTTTATCCACTCCACTGCTGCCGCTGCAGTAAGTCCCCATGCCTGATAAATGACTGTGTAGTTTGAATGGACTCAATACTAAATAAATCTTAACCATTCCCTTGAAGTCGGATTGGTTTCACCAAACCATAAACATCTTTTCACATAATGCCCTCCGACCTTCTGGAGAATAGCCAACCTCGAGTAGATTGTGTTGTTTTCGTTTGATGATTTTCATACTCAACCTGAGGGCACACGTCACCGCCCACAACACTGCTGCGCCTACATAGAATGTCCAACTCTCTCAGCACAGCTTCTAAGTGAAATGGAGCTCAGACAGCTGACTTCTCGTGACGGTGGAAAAAGGTGCGAGTCCTAATTAAGCTCAAGAAAATGTAATCCCTAATACAAACCCATAGAGTTGATCAAAAACCTGCATGTGGGGCTCGGTTCAAATTCCCATCAGCCTCCCTTTGAATCTATTTTCTCAGCCAACGTGCCGCCTCTCTGAAGGAAACTAAAAAGGGATGAAAGTTGGCATCTGTCTGCCATGGAATCGAGATTCTCCGCCGCGCTCCGACAGCGCTGTTGAAACGCCCGGGACGCCGAATGAAAACGATCACCGTCTTTGACAAATCTCCGCTGCAGACTGCAGAAGAGCTGCTGCATATATGCAAACAATGGCGGGATCCATAAATGATACACCTTTGTGTGTCTGAGGAGAAGAAGAAGAAGAAGAAGAAGAAGAAAAAAAAGAGCAGTGTGGGTGTAGCATTAACGGAGCGCTCTTCTGACAGGCAGCTCTTTCACTTGTCTTATGAAATGTCTTATGTCTTATGAATCTGTGGCAGAGGTGAATACAGTGGGGTGTTTGCAGAAACATGAAACATTTTACTCCAAGAACCACTCCAGTTTGTTTTAAGGTTGTCATAATGTGTCAGGTCTCTCCTGCTCTCACTTTTTTTTTTTTTCTTCCCCATTTTCCTCCATAGCAAAACAGTCAAACGTTGGAGTTATCTACGTACTTCAGCAGTCGCTACTTAACCGCCGTCTCGGGACGATTTCATTTGGAAAAATGTCACTTAAAATATCCCCTGTCTAACGCCACACACTGTCACAGTCCAATATTGCTCAGTCACACTTCCCATAAGCTTAGCGGCTGCAACCCCAGCGATGACTTTATGTGCTGAACGCAGCTTAAACAAATTAGTCCCTTAACCATTAGTAATAAACGCATTGTTGCTTTTTTTTTTTTTTTTGTATCTTGCAGAAGTGGTGACGTCGTCCACAGTCAAACTGAAAGAACCGGAGCACGTTTCTGACAGAGAAAGACAGTTTCCCGAACAAAAAGAGATCAGCCGGATAACGGCCCAATGGGAAAATGTGTCTGCATATTTCTAAAGAGAGCTGCGAGTTGAAATTCGCTACATGCTTTTAATTAACGACAGGGAGGAAGTGGATGGAAGAGGACGTGGGAAGAGCGACTACAGACAATCAACATAAATATCCTACGACGGGGTCTGAAGGGAACGTGGCAGCAGGCATTGGACTGCCAGCCAAGAGTCTGATTAATGACAGCTCGGGAGTCTGGAGGTGGTTTTATTCGCAGTCGAGCAGCCTATCCCCGCTGCTCGGAGCACCTCGGAAGTAGATTACTCCTCTACAGACTCACTCATTATAAATCAAGCGGGAGACATTATCTCCAGGAATATCTTTGCTACATCTAAAGCAAACCGTCAGAAATATGTCAAACCGTGTGAATGAACGACTTGATTGGTGAGTTTGCACACATTTAGCGGTGGAAGAAGTATTCAGATCATATACATTGCAATACCGCAATGTAATAATACTCTGTTAGTCTGTCCTGTATTCAAAATTAAAATGTAGGTATTATCAGCTAAATGTACTTAAAGGTATAATACCGGAAATGACTTACTAACGAGGAAAAAAAGCCCCTTTCTGAGTTATATCATCGTACATCGTTAATATTTAACGACGTATTTTTCATCGTGTACTTGCTAATTTGTTATGCTGTTGGCTAGTCTTTTCTACAATGATACATCATTATTCTACAAATGAATAATATGTTTTGACCCACGAAGTAAGTAGAAATTGTCAATTTAATGAAGTGGAACAAAAAGTACAATATACAATTCTAAAATGCAGTGGAGTATGAAGTAGCATGAAATCAAAATACTCTTCTAAAGTACAAGTACATTCATGCAAATGTACTTTGTTACATTCCACCGCTGCGTGCATTTCATAAACAACAACATACATAGTTTCATAGCGATGGGCTGAGAACATAAATAATAGTTACACGGAGAGCAGAATGTCATTACATGTGACTGAACATTAATAAATCTTTTATTTATTTATTTTTTTAAAGCTAAATATGAGAGCGAGCACTCTGTCATGCACGTCTAGAGACAAAAAAAGAAATTGGGCAAGATGGAAAAGCTGCTGTGACAGAGTCTTGGATGACGGGGTTCATTTCTTATCTGGTTGGAACTGTTGTAATATGAATCTCATACGAATGCTGACATTATAAAGACTGTTAAATGACCGCTCTCAAAGCCACGCACTCGTACGAGAGGACATTTGTGTCGCGATCATTTGTTTTGCAGCCGTCTACGTTGATGCTGGCGTTTGTGATTCGATTTGAAAGGGCCGGGCTAGAACTTGGCTGCGATGCACTAAAAGGAAAAGACAATGAATGGACAATTTATACATGTATTCATGCCCTTGGTTCACTTGTTCTAACAACACCATTGTTGGCAAAGATTTTTCATTTGTTATCATTTTTTTTCCCCACACTTTTTCCTTTGGCTGTTGTTCGAACAATATTCCCTGTAAAACTCTATTGTATTTAATACTGAAAAATGTGCTTTCATTTTGCAGAATATGTACACAAGCACTGTGTAGAATGGAGTGGACTCATACGGACTGTAGCTTTAGTTGTTTGAGCTATGCACGGTGTGAAATGTATTCAATTATATATCTATCATTCACAAGTGCATCTTACGGGATTGATTGTTACCTGTGGAGCAATAGGATTTTTTTATTTGTTTTTGACAATTACTGTGAAGCACACACCCCCTCTGCACAGCGAGATTGATCATTTAAAAAGCAGAGTGATTTGCTGCACGTAAACAGAGGCGCTTTAAACACCTGCTGAGGATCTTCACTTCTGCTCCAGTTTAATGTCTGCGTTTTACAGGCGCCGCTCCGCATGTCGGATTATTGGTATTTTGAGCGGATAACGATCTTGCGAACGGCGGCGAACAGAGCCGACGCGCTGCCCTCTGGACGTCCACGGGACAGGTGTGCGTTACACGCTTTTGAGGTTTGAGCTAGGCGAGTAACAACATGTCTACGATCGTGAGATTGTGTTTCGTGATACTGTGTTTAATTAATAGTTTATATGCAAAGATTCTTGTGGCAGACAATGGCTCGGATTGCACAAACTGTAGTGTTGGATGTTACAGGGGCCGTAGTGAATGCAAAAGCTGATCCCACTGTTCTGATCGCACACACAAAATCAGACTTGAAGGTGGTTCTTTATACTATGACAGTTTGAGATATGTGTAAAGCTTCTGCAGAGTTTCATCTCACCTCTGCACAGCTCTGTTTTATTCTCCTTTATGCTCACAAACCCAAACTCCTGCTGTCAGCCGTTAAAACCCCCATCATTGCTCTCAAGATAACATCAGTCCTTTGCTGTCTGATCCACTCTGCTTATCTGAGACCTAATTGTCTAAATTCAACATCGGCGAACCTCACTGGCATTGTTCTGAGGTGGCTTCACAATAAAAGGCCTCCCACTGCTTTCTAACGGAGTTATTGTGACGCGCACGCAGGAAACGTCAGGCTGGTACCAACGGCATCTTGATAAATCAACACTGGCTCACTGCAGCAGACAAAGAGAACAGGGGAAAACAGGAAACGACACCATTGACGTTGCCATTTGCGTGACAGAATGACTTCTGGCAAATAATGATAAATGCAGCAGTATTACATACAGACGACTGGTGGATCACTGAAAATTTCAGACGTGGCACATCGCCATGAGTCAATGAATGTAGCAGAGAAACTACATTAACATCTTTCTATTAGGAAACATTAGCATGAACAGTGTGTGTGTGTGTGTGTGTGTGTGTAATGTTCTAGGGATTCGACATTTCACCTTTTAATAAAAATGCAACTTGATGTTGATCTCTGACTGAAAAATCACAAATGGAGCAAGAAATGAAGAACATAAAGTCAAGGGGGGGCGAATATATTTTGATATGCAAGACATGCTGCGCTCACGACTCCCAGCTCTCAGAGGCACTGACAATTCTGGAAAAACTTTCAGTTTATGTTTATTGTGAAGCACACGGAATCCCAGCACTTCGGTTGGTTGTTTCCTTTCCCCAAAGCAAAACAAATGTGTCCGAAACATTTTCCCTCCATCAACACGTTATTCCATGTGTTCGTAAATTACACTTCTTTTTTTGGCTCATTTCCCTTCTTACCTTCATTTTCCCATTATTCATAGAACATTTCACATTTTGTGATTACGTCCGTTTTGTTTGCATTTATGGGGCAGAACCCGTATTTGAACCATTAATTCACATAATTAATTTGCTGCTCAAATTGAAGGAACGTAATAAATGCCAGTATGCTTTGCAGCCGCATTTAATATGCAAACAAAAATGTGCAAAAAAAAGGCTCTGAGATCATGAAGAAATCATGGAACAAAACTGGTTGACAACCAAACACACGTAAAGGGGAGCGCTAACGCCGGTGTGTGTGTGTGTGTGTGTGTGTGTGTGTGTGTGTGTGTGTGTGTGTGTGTGTGTGTGTGTGTGACAGTTGCAGGTCTGCGGTGGTCCTCTTGAACCAGAAATGAGTTGCTAGAAGCAAAGTGACGGCAGTGAAACACTGTCACACTTCAAACAGCTGTAGACCTTCCCTAGTCGTGCTTCCACTCCAGCCTCATTTAAATATTACATCCCAGAGAGCTCCTGCTTTGAACTTTCTCTACTTGTTTTCTCATATCTTGCCGTCACCTGGCACTGGAACGCGTCTTTGTGTTTAGTAACGAACAAATTTTGTTCCAAGTCACGTGTTTCTCATGAACAGCAGGTCTATACAATATTAAATGGGGAAATGCTGCGTGTCTGCCAGTGGTTTGGGCATGGGAAACATCTGGCCAGCTGTGCTGTACATCATTCATTAATTTAAGACTTAATTCTTTTTGAAAGAGAGTGACCCAGTTACTTGACTAAGTTGGACTGTACAGGTGGATGTCGCTGCTACTTGCTGAACATTTTCGCCTGTAGCACCTCCCGCTGCGGGGTCATCAAACCGGGGACCGGTGTTTACTTACACACCGCTCCTTTAACGTGGAACATTTCCTGATGGCGGAGCAGTGGGAACAACGTCTCCCTACCAACACCTTCAGCTATGCTCTGTTTCACAGACTCCAATTCCTGATCCACCTCTTCATCTAGAAGTTGCCCTTCTCTTCTTCCTCGTCTTTTGTTGTTCTCTGTAGCTTCACCCCAGTTTCAACTATGTCCTGAAGAAGCCGCTGTGTAGAGGCCTACTTCCACTGGGTAGATGACAGCGGTCAAGCCTGCCTCCCTTGCACTCAGCTGCCAGCTCTGAATATTTCATCATCTTACGCTTGTGGGCAGCCCGCACTCCCTCCTTCAAGAAAAATGGCGAGCTTGATGAGAAGACCGTTCTGAGCAGCAGCAAACCAGAGCACTATTGATCTCTGACGGCAACTGCAGCTGTGTACCGCGGCCGACACTCGTGTTCCAATCATTGCCTGGAGAAAAGAGTCTTGATCAGCCTCGCAAACTAGTGCCTCTAGTGCTCTCACTCCCCATGCCTGTATGTGATCTCATCAGATGTGGGTTGGTTGTTGTTCATGGTGTTCCAGGCAGGACCTGGTCATGCCATCTGTGGTGCCCCTGGGGATACAGGATGTATCGGAGGCTAGCATCGGTATCCAAGATGGAGCAGCTCTCTTCACTGCTGAACCTGTTTATATATATATATATATATATATATATATATATATATATATATATATATATATATATATATATATATATATATATATATATATATATATATATATATATATATATATAAATAATGCAATGACACGTCTTGGATAAGTGACACAGACGGACACCGCTAGTCTACCTAATGCTGAAGAACTAAATGGGGACAGAACTATAGCTGCAAGACTTTTATGTAGCGCAAGTACGGACATCGTGGCACCAAAAAGCTCTTCACGACCGCGCATGTGGGCTGGATTAAACCCAATAGCAACAGCTCTTAGCGGGGAAATGCTACTTTAAATAGAACCTGTTCTTCATACACAACTGAGCCTGATTCTTCAATAAGAGAAACATATTTACTGTAAATGTTTACATTGATTTCCTTAAAAATACCTATCAAACGAAAGCCCGGCTTAATTAAATGGTAATTATACCAAATTCAGGTCAGGTTTGTGATAATTATGTGTAAGCAACTTGAGGACAACTTGAAAACAAGAGGCTACTAAATACATGGACTGTATAAATATGTACTGTAATTATGTAATTATGTACTGTAGCTCTACGGCAATAGTAGATTTTAAACAGGTGATGTTTAAATATGTTTAAGTTTGACTTTGTTCAATGATAGAGAATCAGCAAAACAGCCTTTGTTGAGTCGACGAATTGTAAAGTTAGTTATAAGATGCAAGTAAAACCCAGCCAATGCAATTCATATCAAACAATACATTTAAATTAAACTTAAGAACTGCAAGATCATCATCAAAGTGTCCTATATTTATTAGACTAAGAGTCTGTACGCAATTGCAGATTCACGCCAATGACTGCAACACCTTAAATAAAATAAAAAATAAAAGTCTGAACTTACTGTATAACAACTTTAACCTTCATTTCAGTCTGTTGTCCTTATTAAAAGGTGTGCCTGTCAATATAGCATAGCCTTTTCTACTGTAGTATGCAACCACTAGTCAAAAAGATCATTCTCATTTGTAATATTAGTATTTACAGCGTTCATAGTTGTTTTTACTGCAACATTGAAGTTTTAGACATTTGTTCATTAAAAGGACAGGTTTGTGTCAACAGATAGCTGGTGTCTGATTCATTGACTGTGGGCGTTCTACCTTTGATTGTATGAGCCTTCTACCAGCATCAAGTCTTCACAAAACAAGGTAAGGAATTCATGCCATGATCCCTCTCTCAAGCTGAAAGATTTTGTTTGACGGCGACGGGAGACGTTGCCCCACTTTCTGCTCCCCCCCCCCCCCGGGAGCGGTCCTCACTCTTCCCTCCTCGCGTGGTTGCAAACAGAGAGCGAGACGCGGTGAAACAACTGCACTAAATACAGCCCTGCAGTTACCATAGAAACCGGCGCTGGTGCATCCCCGACTAGTCCTACTGTATTTTCATTTTGCACTTGACCCAGAAAAACACTGGGAGGTTGATGTTTAGTTTCTTCCCAGTCAAACTTTTCAGTATAGGTGATATAACAGGCAGGAACAAAGAGCTGCACCGTGAATGAGCAATAAGCAAAAAAAAAAAAAAACCTGATGCTTTTCTAAAAGGAGAGAGAGAGGGGAAAAAAAAAAAAAACGTGCACGCGAGTGATGAAGCCAAAGGCGCTTCGGGCAGAGTGAATTTACTGTGACAACAAAATCGAGTAGCGCTGTGAGGCTGGCCATAGCTAAACTGGTCTGGACAGCACATGATCGCCTTTGAAATATATCAAGTCCTACTTGTGCCGACACCTTTTCCAAAGATAAAGGACGATGCGACACAGATTTTATTTTTTTTTCTTCCCCCCCTTCCTTTTAGGAGTAGTGTAGCGATGCTGTTATTAAAGTTATATAATGCAAGGTGCTGCACTGCATCAAATAGCATTGTTTCAGAGACAGCACTGCCCATCCCTCTTTAAAACTCCAGACGTAGATTACATTAAAATCAATGCAATCCGACTGCTTGATGAATTATGTCATCTTTAGGAAGAACAACCTTGTGCGTCAGGAGCTACAAGTCAATTACCAGAAAGCTCAGTTTTTAATTATATGATTTTCATTATACCGTTGTATTGGCCCCCCATGATGTCCAGGCATTTCACCATGTTCATTTTAAACTGCACTCTCAGTTCCACTGGGACATCATTACAGTGTCCAAATAGGTCAGGAGCAGTGCATTATACTGCAGCCAGGCTTTAATCCGCTGAACATCATAAAGCCACTATATCATTACCACACTTTTTAACAACACTCGGTTGTTCTCACGTGTGTTTATAAGGCGATGATGCTCATAACGTACATGATTTCACACAGTCTTTTACACTGAATAACAATCAATCACGCCAACAAGTCACAACTGATCGCTGAAGTCCTCGCGCTTCACAGGCATCACCGCCGCTAACTTTCCAATTTCGTGGCTCGCAGGTCGACTGTATTCTGCGCTCGCAGGAAAAATGATATCAGGGCTGTTAGTACAAAAATAACTTTCGCAGTCATCAGATGTAATAAAAAAAAAACATTCCATGAGGCTATCAGAGGAGACAAATAAGGGAGGGCTGAACACAATTACCGTGATGAAGCAACACAGGTTACAAAGTCAGTAGGACTCCATTTTATATACATACTGTGCTGCATTAAAATATGGAGGCAGGAGGCAGTCTTTTTCTGCAATGTCACGTTGCAAACACAAAATACTAATCGAATGTAAATTGAATTCACCCGCAAGATCAACATACGAGGTCGTTTGTCGTCGACGTCTGAAATGCCCCCTTTTTAGGCAGAGCACCCAACTGAGGTTCAGGGTAGAAGTAGAACACCTGTCCACGCTTCTGTTACTAATAACAGCCCGATATGATGAGAGCGCTCGGGAGGGAAGACAGAAAACAAGAAGAAGGGAACAACTTCAATTAAATAAGTAAAATAATAAACAATAAACACCTTAGACTAAATAAATGAGTTGTTAATTGTGAAAATATGTATATCTAGAAATACTGAGTCCAGTAATCCATATCTCAAAAATCCTTATTGTGAGTCATTACACTACGAAGAATGTTACAAATATTAATTCTGATACCAAGAGGGGTTTTGGTGCAGTTACTTTGCACCTCAATATACTTTTTTGAACTGTTGTTTTTGTCTTGAGTACAACAGTTACATAGTAAAGTGAAGTATTACGCAGCAAAAGGGAAACTTTTTTTGTTGTACAAGGTCGATTTTTCGGAGCTTTCGCAGCGCAAATAAAGGCATCAACCAATCATTGTGTGCGGAATGGGTTTAGTTACGTTTCTATTTATGGATATGGAATTATAGGATATTGAGTTCAGATGACAACAGCAGTTCTTCCATCAATCTTCCCAGTTGATAGATGTCTCCTACCCTGATATGTAAGTCTGCGTGAAAGAGTCTTTTTGGGCCCCATGGCATTACGTTGACGGACCCGGAAAAATACCGTTTAGCCACGATGCAAAATGTGCTTCAAAGCTCTCTGCCGTTATATGACTTTAATAACAGCATTGCAACACTACTCCGAAAAGGAAGAAATGCCAGAAAGTATTTAAGCCTGCATTGATTGACCAATTGATTGATCAACAAATTCTTTCATCTCTATAGCTCCATGGTGATTTTCTATGTCCCCCCTTTAGGAAGGCCAGAACACAAAGGAGAACTATACAAAAGCTCCCTTCTAGCTGATACAGATCCAGCGTCAGTGGTTTCTCTCTGCACTGTGCCACCCGGCCACCATTCTCGCCTCATTCAATAGCTGCTAAGGGAAAGAAAAATATTTTAAAAAAAGGCTTCTCATTCAACCACACGTTCACAGACAGCTGGGATTTGAACCTCTGGTGGTCTAACCTTTAGCTTCCCATCATCCTATTATCCTGCAGCTGGAAAAAAAAAAAAAAAAAGGCAAATTACTGTTATCATATAGCAGCATTCACTAATAAAACTTTCCAAATGGTCCACTCCTCTATTAATGGAACAGTCAGTCAGGCATTCAGCAGCATTAACAGACAGGCCAAAACACCACTAATGATTGAACATTTGTAAATTGGACTCATTTTAACATTCTATTTCTTGCATTGAGCTGCGGTGCTTCATAATGACCGTCTGCTACTGCGTAGGTTGCACACTCCTGTTTTTGTCTTTAACGGTAATGTGAATGGCGTTGGCATACGTCGACTGTGAGCCTATGCCGCTGGATGGGGCTGAGCCAGTCCGCCGCAGTAAGAGCCTGGCGGCATCATGTTACAACGCTGAAAGATCTTCTGCTCTGCGAGTGACTGCGAGCAGCGCGGCCCGAGACAACTGAGGACTGCGTAAGTGGTTTTCGTGAGCACTGTCAAATGAAAAAGCACAAGAGTCACGGGGACGTTACCACTCAAAAGGTGTTTCACCGCATGGGGGAAACTAATTGTATGCTACAAATGTATTTTTGCACTATGAGTGAATCGTCACAGGGCATTTACTGTATGTAACATTTTCCCACCTGCCACACAAATGCCAGAGAAAAATGTGCGCAAAACGCAGGATGAATACAAAATTAAACATGATTACATGTTAATATAATGTCTCCTCTCATTTAAAGTCTTGATTCAGTGGAAATTCTCCGCAGATCAAAGAAAAAGAGCCGACGAGAAGAAGATTAAATTATGTCAGATATGACCCTTGTAATGGAAGGCCTTGAGAGATGATTAATGGTAATTGTATGACTCGATCAGATAGTTCGAAAAGAAATTCAAATGAGACTTGGTGTGTAGGCTTAAATGGACAATGGTGAACAATGCTGGCTTTTTATATTCAATAGAGATACACTGTTGAGTCACTCTGAAATGACTTTGCAGAAATCCAATAGAAAGTGAAGTGAGTGAGAGCTTTACATGATAAACAATCTTCATAATCTGGAATCAATAACAATCTGTGACACGATCACCGTTTGATGTTATATCAAACAATGGTTTTAGAGTATAAGAATACATATTAGAAACATTTTAATGGGGGGGGGGGGGGGGAAGGACAAAATAATATAAGAAGACAGTTTTTATCCTTGATTTTATCACCTCATCTTGAGTTTGGAGATTTAACAATGTGGGCAACGTCAAAAGTGAAAAAGAAGTTATTAGTTGCATTATGGGAAATGTAGAATCAGTTTGTTTGTAGAACTTGACCCATAGGGGGGACTTTATCTTTGCCTCTGATGCATTGATTTGAACCATTATTTTATTTCTCCTCTCCCTCCAACTTAGTGGAAGTGCAATACAAAATTGCTGGAACTGCCCTTTAACATCTCTATAAATCTCTAGTAATAGTAAAATACCTGAACTGACAACACACATGCCATGGACTCCACAGAACACATGAATCTGTGACTTGGATTAAAGCGGTTCATTGTTGGCCCCTGATGCGCGGCATATGGACTCGCAGCAGACATCATTAGCACGGGCGATTAACTGGCCAGGTTAACGGCTATCCTCCTCTAGGGATAAAGACGCCTGTACGGCAAGTCCTGCTATCTCCAAAATCAGAGCAGCAGCGGCGGCGGGGGGTGTCGGTGACACATCATACGTATTAGGTGGCTTTTGTTTGTGGTTGCACGACTGAGCGTGAGAAACAATGAGGACACGAGCCAAAGTCACCGGGGGGAAAATGTGTCACAACATAGCAACTGAGGGAAGTTGCGATGAGTCCTCCTGGATTGAAACACGCCCATCTCACGTTCACTGAGAGCATGTTAGGGGGGGAAAGTCCTAGAGCTGTCGGGGTGGTGGTAATAGGATGGCAGCCACAGCCCATTAAAGCAACTTAAAGAAAATCTATTTTGAATCTCAAGTTCAAAGACATGTCAGTCAGTGGTTGACTGCGAGCTGGCTCTGGGGATTTCTCACTTGGATTTCTCACTTGGCATTCCACATTCATCTTTATGAGTCTTTGAGGCACCCGACACGCACACCAGGTGACAGATGTTAGTTTCCTCTAGCGACCACGCAGTGTTTGTTAGATTATCTTCAGACTAATGAGGTGTTACGAGCTATATTTTTTTGACTTTTCTCTTCCGAACCCGCAGGACTGCCAAAAAAAAAAGAAGAAAATTTCCAATTTGCACAGTCAGTTCCTAAAAGTCTGTAGGCCACCAGAGTCTGCAGAGTGCACTGCGTTTACAGGTGAGAGGTCACAGTGCTGCTAGAGTCCCCTTCCATTCTCTGAAGGTTTGGCAGATTAACTCCGGATGCTGTTGTTCTTGTAAAATTCCCAGAGGGTCCATTGCTACCTTTAAGTGCCACGATAGATTTTGAGAAAAGGTGAACTTCTACTAGGAAGGGAACTTCTTTCGCTTCCTTGAACTCCCCAAAAAAACCCTTTCAGAGGCGGGCCATGTCACACCGCTGTTGATGGTAAAGTGGTCCGGTTTTAAGCCCGGTGCCTCTGAGCAGTAGCATGACCACGGCCCCCCACGCGCTAGTGCCGTTCACCCGCCGCTACGCTGAAAGTGTGCAGACGGCAGGACAGTGATGAGTCCCTCAGTATCCAAATCCAACCGGTTCTCAGAAACAGCAGGGGGATGAATACATTACAGCCTGACGATTCATTAGCTGCATGTCAGCCACTAAGTGTGCCCTGACAAGGCCTTGCCTTTTAACCAGTTCACTAGATGAAAAAAAAGACCTTTAGTTAGCCTCGAGTCATCCACTCCATCATTTAATAACCTACCGTAATGGCTTTTTGTACGTTAACAAGGGATTTTCACTGAAACTTCATATGCAAACCTTTGCCCTCTGTAAAGTGTTTCCTTCTGAGATAGAAGTTTTCATTTTCTACTTTGATTATGAGTGAATATGGGTTTATGAAGAGCCACTGTCTTATAATCGCTGATCCAAAAAAAGTAATTGCCAACTATTGTCAGTGAAGTGCACTGGTTTCTGTTTCCACTGCTAGGATTGCTGTCCAGGCGAAACACAATGTCAGAACCAACATGATCTGTGTTTGTCGACGTTGTAACCTTAAGCTCCATTTAGTAGCTGAGGAGCTTTCATTCACAATCATCTGTGTCGGGCTCCACCAGCTATTTCTAAATTCATTAAAAGTATACAGTCAATTAGTTAGTTAAGACTTAAGTAATGAGTAAAAAGGTTGCTCCATCCAATCAAACGCAATAAACGCAGTAAACAGGAAATAACAGTGGCATCACAAGCTGTAAAATAACTTTAAAAAATAACAAACAATATATTAAACTGGCCTTGTAAATGATTTTGTGTTATTTATATGTGACTACAAGTAGAAATATGTGTAAGTTGTATTCCTGCAGTTTCAATGGACTGGGAAATATCTCATTTGGTAATTTAGTCCAACCTTATTGATGCAATGTTTTGAAATTTGATGTATACTGTGTTATGTAAAAAATGTTCCTTATTTAACAGCGGTGTTGACTAGGTGATTTATTTTAGTCTTCATCTAAACCTCATTTTAACAAGCCATTCCTTTTCTCAGCTAGATAGGCAGCAAAGTGACACCCGTCAGCTTCTGGGTGCAAATATGAAGTGAGGACTTCTCATTAATGTTGTTTAATTAAAATGAAAAATGGAGAGAGAGAGAGAGATATTGTCTGTCAACTGCTGTTTCCAAGCTCTACTTTACTGTATGTCTGAGATACTCCTGCTAGCATTAAACAAAGTGCTCTTTGTCATCTCAATGAAGAGATTTGCTCGCTCAGCAGTGATTATAACACAACCGCTCCCATAATGTAAAGAGAGAGTTCAGCGAGGGATTCAGTGAACCCTGCCCTTAATTTCTCTTTTCTGTTTTTTTGGCTGAGCCCTATTCAGAAAACAAGATAGGAAGATGAAATGTAAAAGTGTTAATGTTACAGCAATATCTTTCTCTATCATGCACAGAGTATTTCACTGCAAACACTGAAAGCCTGAATGTACCCATGGCCATTTTGTGCAGCAGAAAGATATGACCCTGGCGAACGGAAAGAAAGGCAAGAATTCTGTTTTTAACACTTAATTCTGAAGTCACTGCTGGTACGTGAACTTCGCGCTCTCTGCATACTAATTTGCACAGACGTCGTCCTTGAGAATCGTGCGATTAATAATGGATACGCTGTGACTATATGCCAATAGCCGGGGCGAGCTGGAGAGCACCGAGCTGCAACGCTGGGTTTGAAGATGTGCCTCGCTCTCGTTTCCACGTCTCGAAATGTGCCGCGCTTAAATCAAGAGAGACAATTAAGAGTTAAACTCTGCAGGGTAGAAATTGATCCTCCTATGTGGTTTTGCAGGGATGCAAGGAATCAGGGAAATCTGATCATGTAGTGAGAGGCTGGTCTCTAGCTACACACCTGCATCACAACTGCCTGCAGAATTTCACCAAGCTGCTTTCTGCCTAAAGACAATGACATGACACGAGACGCTCGGGAAGACACAGGCAAACATGTCCTCTTTAAATTAACGACGGTCTCTCGATTGTTTGGGGTATTAAACGGGCAAATTCTCTGCAGAAACACAGCCGATTAACACCACAGTAGACTTTGAGAGTGTAAAAGCTCAGCGCAGAAGATTGTTCGTCATTGTCATTCCTTTATAATAAAAACTCATGAAATGAAAGTGCTGTCAAATTAGAACCTGAAATGAGAAATTCAGTCCAAAACCCTCGTTTTCTCTGTGGCTTTATCTCTAGTGCATGTTTCCAAACCGACATTACAAGGCTCTGCTCCCAATTTGGATACATGCAGTAAGAAGTCCAGCTGACGGCGACATTTGCGTCATTCCTTCTTTAGATGCGTCTTCATTGACGGCTGACATTTTGTTTCAGCCTGTGATCCGAGAGAAGCCGAGCCTGCAGACCAATGCTAGTTAACATGCACACATTGTATATACTGTGTGCTCCACATGTTGAACAAACACATTAGCCAGCTGTAGACTCATTTGCCAGAGGCCATTTCTACATCTCTTAACAGAGATAGAAAAAAACAAAAGCAAATAGGTTAAACATCCATAATTAAGCACAAATGAAACATCTTCTTAAAATCTAGCGGAGAAGATACTGTATCTGGGCCAAAGAAAACTCTAGAGTACTCTTGTTAACCAACGTTTTGCTGCTGATGGAGACGCACTGCACATTAAAATGTTAGTTGCTTAATTAACTTAAGTGTGTTAAATGAATGCGAGCGGTCCAGCGCCTTCTTTGAGTTCAGTCCTTTGTAAAATGACCAAGAGATCCTTTTCTCTGCTACACCGTCTGCTTTTGTGAGGCGTCTGCCCACGAGATCCCCTCTTTATATAATCTTCAAATCTCATCCGGTTCTGTCATTAAAAGTAGGATTGAGAGTAGGGTTTTTTTTGTGCCGCTTGAACTACTTTCAAAATGGATGGACAGATGGAGCTTCATTGTACTTCTAAAAAAAGATCTCAGGGGGAAATGGTGGATGAAGAAATCTCCGCCTGAATTACAAAAGGGTACATTTATTGGCACTTAGCTGGATACTATATGCGGTGCACTGTAGTGATATGCACCATTTGCCCTAATGGTTGTAAAGTCTTGATTCTCTACCTCCTGGAAATAGAAATATTTACTATTCGCGTCTTGTTTAATAGGAACTTGTAGTCGCAATTAGTGTTGCGATCGCGCTAGAAATTCAAAATGTGACATGTTATTGCAGCTGTCTCGATGGACTGACAGAGCATCTCCTGCAGCACCTTCCAGTCCTGGTAACCATGGGAAACTACTATGCAGAGGACAAAGGCAGACCTGAAGGATGGGGACCTGCCAATGATTTCCCCCTTGTGTGCCGCCACAAGACTCACAGGCCATGTTGATTTACTGACAAAAACACGGTACCCTTCTGTGTGAGTCAATGCTGGTGTGAAGCACTGCTCAAACAGGATATTTCGCTTTTTACTGGTGCTCATCTCTCAAAGGTAATGGCTTGGAAAATCTGAATGTCTTTAAAAGGCAACAGGGACTACAAGGCCATTATACATTTATTATCCCACTGACATTGCCATCACGGCTTCGACAGGCTGACACAGAGGGTAACAAGATTACTTTCTAAAAAGTGGTACAATCCAAAGGAAAAGGCATGCTGTCATTAAGACTTCATTTAGTGATGGTTTAGGTGTGCAACCTGCACATGGCAGACTGATTCAACCATCGGTCCAAATCATAATCATTTCAAGCACTTCCAGGATGCGGAATTGCGAGTCTTTGCATTAGATGGGGGTGACAGCTCAGCACTTTGAGCGCTGTGACATTTCCGGCGGTACCTCCACGTCTTCGTGATTTCAGGTTCAAGAAATACCTTTGTCCGACACGCGATCAGTTTCCTGCAAACCACCTATTTAAAAAAAAAGGTGCCGAAAATACAGCCGCGTACAACGAGAACATGTGGTCAATAGTTGGTGTCCGAGATTTACCTCGCTAAGCCGGCTTATACTTTAGCTCATAGCACTTCTTAAGCTTCTTAACGAGTAAGCTCAAACTGAGCTAATTATTCATGGACAGCCTCCGTCTCAGGGAACACAGCCAGGGATGAGTACCTACACTGTACATTATTTCCAGGATTACACTAGAGGAAACTGTAATACTTCACAATAACTCACATTATTATAATAACAACGTCCCGGGCTTTGACAATGATATTTCACAAGAAAACACAGTATTCAGAGTTAAATTGTGAAATTAACGCAATACAGCCAGGACTACTAAAAACTATTGTGAATTCACCAAAGAAGGGAGTTTCCCTTCATCCATCCAGTTCTCATCTCGACTTGTTTAGTTAAGTTTTGTTTTTTGTCAAATAAATGACTGGGGTTTTGGATATGCTAGTGCATGTTATTTAATCGTATAGCTTTGGTTGTGTTGTCATTTGCATGGCTCTGTAGCCGGTTCCAGCAGTTAGCGTACAGAGATACGTTAGCAGTGACTCGCGGTAGGTTTTAACGGATGCTGTCCGTTTACAGTAATTTACTGTAAAAAAAAAAGAAGAGACACAGTCACGCGGTCTTTGGACCTCACCGTGACTTCAGCAGTGGTTTGGCTGCTGTTTTTGCCAAGTACTACAATTTTCAGTACGCTCAAAGTGCAACATTCACTCTGGAACGTATCCAAAGGTATTGTTAACACTAATATTGTACTTGAGGGCTTGACTTGTATTTGGTGGTATGAACAAGAAACAGATGACTTGTGTTTGCCAACCGGTGACGACCCCCCTTCTCAGTGCTGGGAGCTGTTTTGAGGGAGCTGTTTTTGAAAGTCTCCATGTTCAGCAATCAGTACTTTTGAACGTTCTAACTGATTTATTGTTGTTTGAAATTGAGTTCCTCTCCTGTGTTTCTGTTTGTGCTTTCAGATCTCTGGCTTGTTGTATGGTTTCCTGATCACAATCAGTTGTATCAGCTGTGTTAAGTTACTGCTGATGAAAACATGTCCTGCTGCTGCTTTGTATTAAAAGCTTTCTAGTGATAAAACAAAAAAAACAAAAAAAAACAGGAGGCTGATATTGTGAAGAAGGCACAGGAAATGTGACACAGTCACAGCATTTTCTGGAAGAGGAAAGAAAACAGCACGGGAGACTTGGAAGGCATTCCGTGCAATTTGTTCGCCCTCTGCCGAGTCCCACTGTCAAATCTGAAATGTCTTCATACTTTAGTAATCAAACGCATAATACCTTCCAGCTTCTCTGCTCCATTAACAGTCCACAACCCAAAGATTGTCAGCTACCATCACAGATGACTAAAGAAACCTGCGCATTTTCACGTTAAGGACCACAAAATGAATTAAACCCTGACTAAAAGTGATGAATCAGTTCAAATAGCCGGGATTAATTTAGTGACTAATCTACAAGTTGTTGCAGCTCTAGTGATTCTAAATGTGTGCACACTGCAGGCTTCAGGTTGTCTCATCTTTATGTGTTGGTAATGTTTTAAAAAAGAAAATGACAGAAACATTAATGCAGTCAATGTGTCATGGTTTTGTTTTCATTTGAACCTACCGTTCAAATGCTGACGGACAGTTTTATACTGTAATTCTACAGCGGCATACCGCCAAATCACATTAATATACCGGCATAATTACTGTCAGGTCACAGTATGCACCCGTTTACATTAATTTAGTGTATAAACGATACAGTAACTTTACCAGTAGCCGGTAATTTACTGTAAATGAACATTCAACCAATTTACAGGGAAATCATGATTTTAGTACCGTAACATATGTAAACTGTAATTACCTATTTCAAAAACAATGCAGTATCACTGGTGTTTTCTATGCATATTACTCTATTTAGGTAGTCTCACGTCACGCTTTTGTCATCCACAATCTTCTGGCTGGCTTGGTAAGCTTAGGCTCACAGCTATGGTATCTCGATATTTTAAATTAAAACTGTGAGTGAGCTGGAGCTGTAATTTCTCTCATGTTTTCTAATTCTAGGCAAGCTTTTGTCCCCAAAGATTTAAAAGCTGACTCGTGTTGCTCATCTTAATATGGCTCTCCCATGTGCCTTTGTCAATTTAATGTAGCTACTTCAAAGTCAGAAGTCTCTTTCATGGTGCTTTTCTTGCTCACCGTCATCAGAGATGGGAGCGTGTTTTATCTCAGATTAGAGGAAGCAACTGGAGTTTGTCAAGATTTAAAACTATTGTCTTTTTTTACTACAATTAAATTAGTAGTCCACAAGTAAATATTGTTTGTGTATATTAGTAGTCCACTATACAGAGCACTGTACACTATATCTGTGAATATATTCCATGCAAAGCATCATATCGCTCTCATTTTCCCTCATATTATTATATTAGCATTTCATGTTTATGCGCAAGAATACAAATATAAATTGTGTGTATCTGCTTAATTTACAGCACCATTTGACATCCCAAAACAACAGCCGTATTTTAATTCCAAGCCATTAGCAGAGATACTTTATTACATTTACATTCTACGTCCTGCCTAATCTTTTGTCTTCTCTTTTCTTGGCACGTCTACATTGATTTTCCCATCTATATAAATTGCTCGCCGAGGCACTTCATCACCACACTGACAACTTTATAACTTCATTCTGGTTATCAGCATATTACCCAAAAACTAATTTATGACAGTCAATTGGATCACCTGTGAGGATCACTGTTGCGCAAAGTAAACATAATTGTCTATGTAAGACTCTACAGTAATCTGATCCAACATGATTAACAGGGAGTTCCTCACAATGACAAACTCCCAGTCAAACATATTGAAAATAATTACATATTTGAATAGTAGTAGTGGAACAGGTTTTTCTATGTCAAGCATAATTAGCTTTATTATACTTGGCATGGTGGGGAAACGGTGAAAACTGTGCATTAGCTGCTTTTCATGACTGAATTAAGTAACAATAATGTAACCCGTTTTTTTACGAGTAGCTGAAATCCTACATTATGATGCAATCAGCCAAATTAAATGTAAATGGTATGCAAAACACTCCAGATAATAATCACCTGTAGCACGTCTTATACATAATGTGGAAAGGTCTCATCAAAACAACTGAAGGTAATGATGTATCAACTGAATCAAAATTCACAATATTGAAAGACAATATAACAAAAGAAAATGGGTTATATTGTGTTTCAAACAATATAAATACTGCAATATCGTTCACATCTGATATATAAGTCCAGCATGTATTTAGCATCCATTTTACTGCTCGACACAAGATGAAAATACATTTTTTCATGACTTCAAAAAGGCCGTCTACTCCGTCTGATGTATTTCTCCTCGTTCTCAGCCACACCAGCAGAGTCGGGCCGGTTGGACGGTCCACCGCTTTGGTGCACTTTGAATTATCGGCCACTATTTGCAGGATTGCTGTGACATTTCGTACAGACGCTGGTGACTTTGGTGACCCTCGGACTTTTCATCTAGCAGCACCAGCAGCAGCAGCAGCAGCAGGTCAACGTTTTTACTTATCCAGTGAAGAAACTCAACATCTACTACAAGCACTGGCACAACATTTGGTGCATTTATGGTTCCCAGATGTTAAATCCTAGTGCCTTTGGTGATCCCCTAACTTTTCTTATACTGCCACAGTTTGTTTTTCTTTTTAGAGGCATCTCTCGAAAAACTTTTGGATGGATTGCCGTGATATTTGGTACGGACATCCGAAATAACGATGGTGACGGCGGTAAACATTATAGCTGCTTCACTTCAGCTGTAAGAGTCGGCTCAAAGCACCGCTGTGCTCAAGTGCAGCTTCAAAGAACCGCTGACATGACTGTACACTCTTCTTTTTGTGCCATTATTTCTGCACACATACCTGCCCTCAGACATCAAATAATCACATCAAGGTTGAAACAACCCTTTAACTTGTATTACATATTAATTACCTCGATGAACAGCATGATCTAAATAATCGCTAACTCCTTTTTATATTCATATAAGTCTTGTTTGTTTGTTTTTTACAGTGAAATGAAAAAGACTTCCCAGAGATGTTAGGTAAGCCATTATATCTTTAATTATGACCTATATATATATATATATATATATATATGTTTCTAGGCAATACAAATGATGTGCCAATACTAGGCTGAGGAGATGATTACGGTTCCGTCTATGTTTGTATCCGGTGAACTACGTGGTCACAGGACACAGAAAAAAAAGTTTCACCTGGAGCCAAATCATCTGAAGTCCATTAAGTGTGCTTGGACCAGAAAGACAGAGCTGTAGTCTCATCAACCATATGTTAAGCCACCGATATAAAACTGGAGCCGTGCTGAGAGACGCGTCCTCCCTCGAGTCAAACACGGAGGTGCATCTGTTTTGGATGAGGCCTGTTTTACATCCTCAAGTCTCTTGAAGGCATAATTGAAAAGGACGGTTGATTTAAAGTTGCGCTGCTTGCCAACGCAGACCCTGGCTTTGAAAAGGCAGCACAGTGACTTTTAAAGTCAGCTTCCATCAACGCATTGTTGAACAAACATTCATGCTTTTGTGTCATAGGTTAAGATGATGTATAGCAAATGAGAGCACGTCGGGCCACCAGGCCACCACAACCACCTAACAGGTTTGAGAGAAATGTTTGCTGCCATGGTAACGCTGTAAATAACACTCGTGTGTCTTAACATCAAGCTCACACAAGAAAACCAAAGAGCTTGAGCCACAATGCCACCGTGAAATTAAACTAAGTCCAGTTTCAATAGACTCAAAGTCATTCCACATTATTCCACTTCCGTTTTTGTTTTTTTTGTTTTTTGTAATTGCAAAGTACCTGTAAATATTGCCAGGGAATTTGATCGCAGTGCATTTCACAAAGCTCCAGCAGACACGTTAAGATTAGCATTTTAATCCCAATAATTTCTTTAAATGTACGATTTGAAATTGAATTTTCCTGCGGCTACGTGTAATGATCACAGGAGACATAATTGAAGACCGTAAAAAAATGCACAACGGATTTCCCTCTCTAATACGACTAAGTCTCTTCCCCAAAGCTACTCAAATGACAGCCAGCTGCCAAGTGTCGCGCTTGCTCAGCTGTCTAATCGCAAAATTACTGATACGTCAAAATTCAAACAAAATCCACAGTTTGGTATGTACCTTGGGGTTTTTTGGGTCACAGTTTTTGGTATGTTCAGGTAGCAGGGAACACAGAAGAAATGCCGAAAAATGACATTTGTGTCATTTATTTTGAACACTGTGAACATCCAACAGTGGCTCATTGGCTATAATTCAATTAAACAAGTTCTATGAAAGTCAGCCACGGACACTTTTCCTCCTGCGCGTTCATCCACACATCCCCTGGAGAGAGGACGGATCAGTTGGCACTAACAACGTCTCCAGCCGTCGAAAACGACAACTTCCTGCCTCGGGACAGCGGTGGCGCGGGGTCCTCTCAGACTTGAAGAGTGGGCCGAACAGTTCAGCCGTGGCCTGACTTCTTTAGAGGTGGCGATGATGAAGAGTTCTGTGAGACTGCCCCGCCCCCCCCACCCCGCCCCCCCACCCGGAGTAGAGGTGGCCGCTGCATTCTTCGCGGCTTCACCCTGCAGTGTGCAGGGACAAGAGGCGGAGAGAAATTTAAAGTGCAGTTGCCATTGTAGCGGCACTATGTATTTCATGTATATTTTAACAGAGCCTTTTACTCGTTTAAAAAAATAATAACTTTGATCTAAAATAGATGAGATACCTGCTCGACACCGGAGACCGTCTCTGGGGTGAGTGGCCTTAGATTATCTCACGGCACACACAGTCCATGTGAGGGAGCGTCCTGAACCTTGGATTAAGCACCGTGCAGTTGTTGTCGAAGTCTAGAGTTCAGGCTCGCAGTATCTATTTCACGGGTTCTCTCAAATTTTTTTGTCATGGTGGGACCGTCTCCATCATTCGATTCTTTTGGATTTCAGGATGGTGGGTTTGAGCTGTAGAAGGTGTATTTTCAAAGCGTATTATTGTTAGGGGGGGGGGGGGGCTTTCTCAGGGGTTTAGGGGCCTCCATCACGTCCTCTGCCACTCTCACATCCTGGTCGGACAAACGAACAACGTCTTTGTTCTTGAGCGCCTTCTCCGTCAGCGCTGAGTAAACATAACTGGAGTTGAGGTGGGTGGGAACGTTTGCATTAGTCGCTGCTTTGTCACGGTCTGCTCTGCAGTGAGACACTGCTTGGTCTGGGGTTTTTTTTTTTAGTGTCGTTTCGCTAAATCACAATTTGACTTCAGTGGAACAACGTCGGCAAACAGTTTTCGGCCGCTCGTCTGAAGTCGAACCAAAGGTCCTGTGCCCGACGCTGCGGGGCGAATACAAGAACCCTCACACACATAAACACACTAGTTTCTTTTAATGATTGGCTTTGACACGCAAGGATGTACATTATTGTGGAGCACATGTTCCTCCAGTGTCGTCTTGTTAATGATAGCGCATCCAATTCAGACTTCAAAGCACCTTCACTCAATCTAAAATACTGTCCTGATGGTTCCAATGATAGTGCATAGACCAGTAATATCAATTCAATCCCGTTTAAATAATAGTGTTATTAAAAAGCCTTTGTAGTGCAAATACAGTCAAGTCAAGACACAATGCAAGCGCTTAACTGCTGAATGTCTTATCACAGTCACTCAATCGACTTCTCCTCCCCACCACGGATCAAAGGGGCATCCATCTATTACTGAGCAAATGCCACGTCTTTCAGTTCGGGGATTTCTCAGACGTTATCTTCTTTTCATCCTGAACCGGAGCTTTATTTCCTCTGAGACGTGCACTCAAAAAGCAGCACCCAATCACCTCCCCCAAACAAACAGGAGGAAAGGGCAATTGTTTTAAGTGTTATATTTCACGGATTGCCATATTAACATGCAACATTTTACCAATTACATGATGTGTGCGTGTCATTAACAGGCGCCTTTTTTTTTTTTTTTTTTTGGAAAAATGTAAGGCAACAAAAGCCAAGGTGAGTAATTGTTGTTGAGACTCAAATCTTGCCTCGGTGCTGAGCTCAAGCATGGAAATCCTGACAAATCTACGCAAGTTGCCTTTGGTGAGGAGGAGGAGGATTAATAATTAGAGGCACTGACGGCAAAATGCTCCCTAAATTAACATCACATCATCTCTGCAGTATGATGTTGGACACCTTCGGTGAGATTTGCGCACATTAATGAGATTTTCCTACAGCTATGAAAGCTAGAGAGTCAGTTCACTAATCTGCGAAGCGACGCCTTCCAAAGTCGCTTCGTTTAAAACAAATTTGGTGAAGAACGAGACACTCGACGTTGAATACATACAAATATGGCAGTGGTATCTTTATACCCATTTGAAAACCCCATCTAATATGTTGCTCTGTTCCACTTAGTCGATATCCAAGTGTAGAAATGAAACACAGAGTTGATTACCCAATTAGTTGGTTGACGGAAAATGTGTGATACTGATAATCAATTAATCATTGTAGTCATCTTTCAGACAAATAACATAAACATCCTCTTGTTCCAGCATCTTTGTTCAGAGGATTTGCTGCATTTCTTTTATATTATGTGACAACTGAATTACAGCTAAAACAATTAGTCAACTTGTTGTTATTTTAATAAACTAAAAGAATATTAATGAACTGTTTTATACCATTGTTAATCTATATCGTTTGGGTTTTGGACTGTTGGTTGGACAAAACAAGACATTTCAGATTCAAGTCTCTGGGGAAATGTTCTTGGACATTCTGCAATATTATATATTCCACTGAGAGGAAACTTCCCTGCATCAATTCATGTCCCACTCTTAACAGTGTCGAGTTAAGATCGCCCACTTTAAAGGCTCACACTGACAGCTGTCACATTACATAAACGTAGTTAAGAATACATACATATGGAATGATAAACCTGAGGTACAAATCTTTACAGTAGATCATGATCTAAACCTTCTCTGCTAAGTTAAATGACACATGAAGCTCTGGAGTCTTCAACCATCCAAACATCCAGGAAGAGGCCGACACGCTTTACGAATGTCCTTTACGTCACTAATCTTGGGCCCCATAATCGAGGCCCTTCGAGTCAATAGACACCCGGCCCACGACGACTACATCCAGTCATCATCCATCAAGCGTCTCGATAGAGAAAGCAGTTTGTCAGACCGATCTAATGAACTGATCTCGGCGAAGCAAAAGTGCATCATCAATAACCGTAAGCGTGGACGGCTCCGAGTCCAAAGGGCCAAAAAAAGCACGCATCCACCGCCTGTTGGAAGACAATCGCTCTTTAACGAGATTAGCACTTTGCGTTGCCGGGTGGCTTTGTTTGCCGGTTGGCTACATAGTGTTATTGTTGTCGGTATCAAAACCATAAAGCTTTCATCTCGCTTCACGTCTCAGCACCGACGGCTGACCTTCTGCCGGGCACTGTTTGCTCTGACACAACTTTGGTTGGCATGTCTCAACGCGCCCTGACAGACGGGTCCGCCGAGGGCAGCGACTGCGATGCCGATGCTGTTCGGTGTCGTTCGACGGCGGAGTTTCAGTTGCTGCGGCTTTTGTTTTTGCCCGTTCAGATCTCATGTAAGACGTCGTCCCTCACCCGCCCGTCATTGTCCGACCCTTACAGATGATTCACCGCATCGCCAACGATTCAGTGGAGAACATGGCGCGCTAAACCACTCTGCTGATTTCTCTTATATAAGCATGCCAGTTCGGAAAACTTGTTTAGAAATATACAAAAATAAAAAACACTGCTGCGGGTTAATTCCATATTTAGGATAGCAGTCTATTAAGTGGAGCATTACCTTTGCAATGGCCAGTGCTTGCACACGTTTAAAAAAAAGGAAAATCCTAATTTCTTCCAATAGCAACAAAAAAAACTAAATTGCAACCCTAACATTAGCATTTGTAATTAGAGCATTTGGCAGACTTGGCTTATCAACACTGCTCAGTTTTCATAATCAATAGACGGCGCCGGATCAACTGAAGACATTTGGCAGCGACCGGATCATTCCAGCGTTCAGCTGACCGCAAGTGTCCTACGGAGACTAAACCGGTGTGCTGGACTAACAAGCGTCAACTCATTCCCTTGAACAGATTCCCATTTACGTGGGACACAATAGGCAGTCGCACTTCACTTACTGCAGCGAAGGACACTTTCTTTATTGTGGAGAAAAGTGCTCACATTGTCTGCATGGCAATTTCTTTAAACTAAATGGGAAAAGTAGTACTTTCTGTTGCATTGTATTCTCACAGGGGGAAAAAAAAGGCGCTCCACGAGCTTTAAGCTGCAGCAAGGTGCAGAGATCGTATCATTGTAGTCTGTCGTCGGCTATATTTGGCAAGCTGCATAGCGACTTGTAGCAGCACAAAGCATAGCGCAAGCACTCGATGCACTTCACATGAGGCTCTGTTCCAAGAGAAATAAAGATAGGGTTTTTTGGATATTGCCACTGCCCCCACTCAGGGACAGAAGCATCCTCAAAGAGGGTTTGTCAGAAACACTCTTTAATGGGGGCGGGTTTTTCTTGAACTTCTGTTCACTGTCTGGAAAATGGTGTAATGACTGAGCTTTAATCACAGCCCATTGTAGTGTCGGACACAATTACACACCAAATGTATTGCCGTTTAACAGTTTTATAGATGTTTTTATGTCAGGTTTGTCTTTGGTTTATCCATTCACTGGCAAAAGCAGGCTCTGTTAATACGTAGGAATTAGCCAAATAGACCAGAAAATAAGCCAAAACACAAATAGCAGGTCTAAAAGCCGGTGACACCAGGGACAGACACACATTTGTGGGGCATTTCGGCAGCGTAGGCACATTTAAAACTTTTAACTACAAAAAGAAATTGCCAAAATAAAAAATGACAAAAAAAAAAAAAAATGACACGACACACTAATTCTAAGCAGGTTTATAATATGTAATTTTAAAAAACCCAAACTCAAAAAAGTGAGTGTGCTGTGGATGTACATTGTTCTTCCATAATGCAATGCACAGAGGAAATGAGGGAGCTGCTCAAAGCTGCATAAAATGAAGATGAATTGTGAATAAGGATGAAACATCTCCAGAAATATAATGAAAAACAACAACAGAAATGACATTAAGTATTTAATAAGCATATGGAAATGGTAAAAGTGCTGTTTGATTGATGTCCAATGGGTCAAGTTATAAAATAAAAAAAGGTAATGTTGGGGTTTTTTGTATACTAAGTGCAAGAATAGTCCACTATAAATATCTGTGTATATAATATATACTGTAGATAATTAGTACGATGTATGGAACGGGGACACTTCCATACTTAGTTTTGGTCGCTAAGTAAAATCGCCTGGGGTTGCCTTGGATGGATGGATTAATACATACCGTACATTATATAGATGGATGAATACATGCATAGAAAGGACTGAGAATAGCCTGAACAAAAAAAAAAAAAAAAATCTAAATGTGTAAATCATATTATGCTAATCGATGCAGCACACAGCACGGTCACCCAGTGAATGCATGCATGCAACACATGAAAATTTCATGCTCTGCAGGATTTATACGGTCTACTAAACAGCGAGCGAGTCTGTGGACACACGGGAGTCACTGGACACGTTCCAGGGGTACAAAAATCAATCCCCCGCAAACAAGCCCATAAATATCCCCAAAATGAAGTATCACTGAAATTAACTCACTGCTGGAAACAGTACATCAGCAACAGCTCTTGTAATTAATAGCTAAACTTCAGCGAACTATTTGGAAACAAGGATAGAAACATCCAATAGATGTTGATCTTTGGGATGGATTTTTTTCCTGAGCCGGGCTTCAAGCTCGGTGTCAGCAAGAAATCCACCCGGCTCAAGTGTCCTCCTGCTCATGTATGTCTAATAACGTGCTGATCGATGAGGTATTCTGCTTACTTGAGCGAAGTGCAGACCACGGCGCACGGGCTCGTCATTTAACTTTTCTTAATCACACGTTTAACATTGGGGGAGGAAATCAAACGTCGTTTATAGCACACACACACACACACACACACTGTCCCCGCGATGGCCACGATAAAGACACTTTACGTCCATTACTTTCTGAAAGACATTGAGCGATAATTATCTGCGCTGTATTTCTTCAGAAATTGTTGTCATCTGTGCCCGAAATCTATTGTGAGGAGAATGTTCCTCGGTATTTCAGGGTTCTGAAGCTTTCAAAGGGGTCAAAGATGCACACTAATATGGTGCAGCATGCCTTGAGATGATCAGCAAATTATCTGTTTGTGAATCTTGTGTGCATATTAGATAAATATCAAATAGCACATGCACCAGCAAGGAGTGCACTGAAGTAGAACTTATTTCATGCATTCGGGCCAAATGTGTGGATATTCTGCTGCTGCTGTTTCTTTAAATTAATTAGTGTTTTTTTTTTTTTTATCTCCCTTAAGCTGTGCTTTTTTTTTGTGTGATGATCCGGCCTAGTTAGACTAGTACCGGTGCAGCAGCGGCCCACTGTAAGGCACCGATTAAATGTGGACTGAAGGGAGAGATAATAATAATAATAATAATAATAATAATAATAATAATAATAATAATCAAGGCCAGCTACATTTCTCCACTATTGCTTGTAAGCTGCAAAAAGCAAGAAATCAAGGTGCCTGATTGTGAATAGCTCATAATTGAACATGCTCTTTGATAAAGTATTAAAATATCAGGACTTTATGGAAACATTAAAGCACCAAAAGACAACTTTTATAATATTCTCTGGTTTATCTTCCCTTACGTGTCAATAATAAAAAAATCAATCCAGCATAAACTGAAACATATCTGCCTCCCACAAGTTTCCTGGAACAAAACGCACAGATACTTTGAAAAGACCACCAGATCAAAAATATGGTCAGCCACAGGATAAGACCAGAACAGACTTTTGTTGTCTTTGCACTGGCGGTGCTTGATTATGCATGTGTCTCTCTATTAAAGGCAGACATTTCAACCAAACGGAGAAAACAGAATGTGAAGGTTGAGGCACTTAACCGTTCACTTCACTGGAATAGTTAATGCTTCTGCGGTCTCCCAGCCTTTAATAGGCAGCAGAGTTAGACATCTCATCTCATCTCCAATGAGGCCGGCGCAGTCTGATGAAGAGCACGCCGCACGACTTTCTGACAAACAAATCAATATGCAACAGGACAGAATGATCTCTCATCACAGTGGCACATTCGTAGGAGTAATTCATGGAGGCATTATCTTTTTCCTAATGCCTCAGTCGAGAATGAATAGTGGATTAAATGCACTGCATTTTGTCCGATGCTTCTTACTTCAGGGGAGAAAGTCCTAATAGGACTAGTAAGACCTGTGGTAATAAGCGCTGCACAATAATATATTGTTCTTATGCATTATTTAATGGCACTGTGGGGAAGATAGTGTTTGTGTGCATTTCAAGTTCTGTACGAGAGCATGGAGCTCGCTTAATTGGCTTCCTCAAGAGAGCCAAAAGAGAAATGCTGTTCTGGCAGAAGATATTGATCAATATGCCCAGATGCAGCTCCTGAAAGCATGATCTAAATCAGTGTCACCTTCAGATAAACAGTAGAAGGCTAGACGCTGCAGCCGAAGACGTCGCCGGATCCCGGTTTGCTACCGTGCTAGACAAAGACGTTGTTTATTGTTTACATGAGTATATATATATATATATATATATATATATATATATATCATATCCCTTTATCTAAAATGATCATATGTGACAAGACAGAGTCAGGAGCAACAGTTTAAAGGCTGCTACCGTGGCAGCACCACTGCACAACAGTGGTTCTTGAGGGAGACAGATGCCACTAATAATTGCTTTTATCCGAAAAGGCGACAGGCTGGTACCATGGAGCAAGATCTCACGGGTACAAAATGTGACGCTCCTCTGCAGTTTGAACGCCACATGCTCTGCAGGTGACAAGTGTTCCTCAATTGAATATTTTGCATCCGGACTGAAGCTGCTCTGGACATTTTGAATGCGTTTGGATTATGACGGCTGCTTACCACCGGGCTCAGCCGGCTGGGTGTTTAAATATCATAGCACATCCTGCACAGCACTACTGAAAGTATAACCGTGTGAATCTGCATCCCTGTCTTCAGACAAACGACTGTCCACTGATTCCTTGCAGCAGCCCCCCCCCCCCACACACACACACACACACACCGAGCTCCCATTGCACATTCTGGTCACGCCCTATTGCTCCATTTTACATGTGACACTCATCCTGTGGCAGCGAGCAGGTCAGACTTTAAGCACCAGCGCTCCTCGCACGCCACCTGTATTATCAGCCACTGTCAGAGGCAAACAACTTAGCCACGGTTAACAGGCATGCTCCACGCACACGCTCATGCACCGTGACAATTAAAACGACGAGCTTCCTTATTCGGACGTACTGCTCAGACGTGAGGGGCTAGGAGCCTCCAAGATGAAAAGGAGCCATGCAGCAATCATTAGAGTTACCGAGTCAGAATACTAATGTTCTCAAGACAAAAAGGATGATGTCTATCCACTCGGGTTTATCCACTTTAAGAGTTCCTGCTGCTAAATGTGTCGACTGAACATTTGTTAAAAAAAAAAAAAAGTGTCTGCCAGTACGCTTGATTGACTGTATTTGTAGTGAGTGTAGTTTCATTTTCAACACCGCTAGTCCAATGTTGGAGATGAATGCGGTAGGGGAAGGCAGGCTGACCCAGCACGCAGGCGAAAGAGAGGAAAAGTACACTCTGGGCAGGTCACAAGTCTAACACAGGGCTAATAAAGTCACAGTCACCTTCAACAACGGGCAAAGTAACCTTTCCAATCCACCACTGGCTGGATTTTTTTTTTTTTTTGGCTCGATTTTACTTTCTTCTTCCACACAGACAGTGGGAGCTAATGAATGCATTCAAACCCAGGACACTCTCTCTGTGAGGCGACACCCTGCCCAACACACTAAACTAAATGTTTTGGAACGAGAAGAAACACTCTTCGATCGGGGTAATTGTCTCATACTCAAATACAGCACATACGTACCGAAAAAGCTGTGCTTATGACTTGCAAAGCATCGCTGCAGTAGCCTGTTGGGGTGATATTTTAGTGCTCTTACCGTTCGCTCTTTGAATTCCTGACGCAGAGGAGTTGAGAGGCGGTGTGCGTTTAAATGCCTCTTGAGGCCAGTGTGTTATTTACCTGTTTCCTCCCGTGCTCAGTGCTCAGCGCTCACCGCTGCTTTTGCCTGTCACTTTTTTTGACTCGATAACCTTAAAAAAATAAATTCCAAGGCTATAGCTCCGGTTTAATTGCTTCAGAGCTTTAGTGGCTACTCCTTTGATCTTTTTGGCTACTTGCAATTACGCCATTTCTTCAACTTTTTTTCATGCTTTTGATGCTTCTCGCACTAAATAACTTGAGTTGCCTTGGGAGAAATGTCTCATTCTGTCGACTGATAACAACTTAATTGGTACTTATTTTCTCCTTTCTTTACTGCTACTTTTTCTGCATGCACAGTCCAGAATTCAAAACATTAAGAAGATGGAGGTTTTTTTTTTTTTTTTTCCAAATACATCACTTCTTTTAATTATGTCACAGCGTGCATCATGATATCCTTTGATCCTTATTATTTCTCAACAATTCATGGATGCGAGGGCAGCCTGAGACTTAAACACGGTAATGGAAATTCCTTCACACAACAAGATCCTTGACCCTTCCCTCAGGTTGAACAAACTCCTGCTCCTTTATGTTGGGATCAGACTCTTATCTGTGCACATTCAAACCAGCACACATTACCGTGTGGTACTGGGATACTGAACGTCCCACAACCGTAGCTTTGAGTAGCGTGGAAAAACAGGAAATCTCTGGAGCAGATATGTGCAATTTGCAAATCCCAGTCTGCAAGCATGACTCACTGTGAATTGCTATTTAAATATGCCTTGTGCAGAGAACAACAACGGGTTTATACAATCTGTTATGAAGTCCTTTATACTCCCAAACACAGGTCAATAGCTTGTGCTTGCTGCTATTCTCCCGCTCCTGCAGTGGCCGATAACCCTCGACTGGTCCCGGTTTCATAATGCAAACGCATGACACCGGCACCGTGAGCAGCTGCTGTAACACAATGCAACAGAATGGCAAGGCAGAGAGACCCCATTAATCTCACCCCATGGTCCGCATGCAGCAACCTAGAAAGCAGCAGCCCTTGCACACATGGCGCTGCCACTTGCTTTTTTTTTTTTTTTTTTTGTTACGCGTTACCTGCTGCGATATGAATTTGTTTCGGCGGTTGTTTCCTGCCTGCACTAGCGTTGCTAAACATGGCAGCTTTGGCAATAATGCATGATAATGATAATGACCATCCCGCCTGATTTCATTAGGCAAACACATGACAGCAAGTGCTCTGAGCTTCTGCTGTAACACCCTGCAACACACTGACAAGCCAAAGACGTGAGCACCACCACTTACTGCAACGCACACGCACACACACACGCACACAGCTTGTAAAAAAACCAAAAAAAAACGACATCTATACATAAGAGCCCCGCTGCATGCACTGCTAATTCAAATTACAAATCCAATAAGGCTCAAGGGTATCAACCCTGCGAAGAAGAAACCTCATTAACCTCTGTTTTAGGAGTCTTTAAGTCCCTTATGTTAAAACCTGTAACCAAACATAAATTCAATTTTCTCTATTCACTCAGCCCGTCAAACACACACACACACACACACACAGCCTTTACTGGAGCACTTCACAAAAGCAGTCAAACCCCTCAGCTAGCCGTTTGTGCTTTTGTTAGTTCGTAAAAGCCTTGCATGACGTATAAGAGCGATTTTTTTTCTTGGACACTTGTCAAACTATGGAAGAGAACAACACCAAGACCTCATGACAGCTTTCATTATTCATTTCAGTTGACAGCAGTGAAGAGGTGGAACACTCTGCCATAGGAGCATACATGCAGTCCTAAGGCTCACTGTGGGTGAAGGAGGGTGTATACAGTAGATGCAGCCGGTAGTCACTGTTTTCCAATAGCAAGCTGCAGCAACGCTCACTGCACGCCCTGATGTGGCAACACGGCTGGCCAATGCCTACACCTTCCCCCGGGGACGTCTCGGGAAGGTAGTATGCGGGTAGAGAGCTATGAGGGATGTTCACTTGACTTTAGTGGAAGCATAATGACATCTAACCCCTCTTCAATCTTATAGATTTACAACCTGGCTACCCCGGCGCAGTCATCCTGGACCCTCACTTCTCCCATCTGTTGTTGCCGGTGTCCTCAGAGTGACAAACACTGACCTCTTCCAGCCTTGCCTGCCAAAATTAGAATAGCCGGAGTGTAACAAACTTTCTACAAATGCTGAGTTGAATCTAAGGAGGCTGAGCTTATTGAGTCACTGGAAAATGATGAGACGGGCAAAAAAAAAAACTCTGCACAAACGTAATTGCCAGCATTCACTCACAGCACCCGGGAGATTATTATCATGCTACATCAGTGCTTTTTTTTTTTTTTTTTTTTTAAGTCTTTTATCATCTCTAAACCTGCTTAGCCTATTGTCAAAAACAAAAGCGCTGCGCAGCCCTGTAACACACACACACACACACACACACACACACACACACACACACACACACAGCTGAGGCCTCCACTCACCATGAAATGAAATAATCATCTAAATGAGCATTCCTCTATATTTAAACTCAACTCAAAAGGGACATTAGCAAGTGTACCCCTCATCATTCAAGCTCGGTGGCTCCACAGTGAAAAAAAAAACCACTCTCTCAGCAATCAGTGCTATACTGCCCTGATGGGGAGGATTTCAGTGCTGCCGATAATTTATGAAAAGTCTTCGCCTCTGCGTCGTGCTGACGCAGACACACCCGGGCCATTTCCACATGCGCCCCAGTCTCTGGGAATTCAAGTCGCGTGTCACTGTTCAGCCGCCTTCATCCCACAGTTCGGAGCCGCGGCGACAGCGTGATAGGGTCGTTTTGGGGCCCATCTGTAACTGTATACAAGAGCACTACCACCACTCAATCAATACAACTGCTCCAGCATGCAAGGACCGACGATCTGAAGTAGCCTGAACACATCTCAGCTAGATGGATATCATATTATACAGGAGACTACTGAGGCTGCCTGTAAAGTAGAGCAAAGATGTGCACATTATGCAAGCAAGAGAGCAATAGGTATGTTGCTGATCAGATAGATAGATAGATAGATAGATAGATAGATAGATAGATAGATAGATAGATAGATAGATAGATAGATAGATAGATAGATATTGCAGTTGGTGGCACAATCAATGCGGCACACCACAGATTGGGACACTGTTCAGCTCGTCGGAGAGGCACACATGCATCCACACATGAGCATCAGGAGTGGAAAGTCCATCGCACATTTCTCACCAAGTCTACTAAGTGACTTACCAAAAGTGGCACTAATAAAGCAGACGCCGAAGGGTTGATCCGACTGCACATGATTTCCGCCGTCCGCACACTTGTCACACTGGATACATTCACAACGACTCTGAGATGGCAACTGGAGTTCATTTATTCCAAATGCACACGTCCAAAAAAAAAAAAAAAAAAAAAAAAAAAAAAAAAAAAGCTTCTCTTTCGGGCTGGTGTGTTGAAAAATCCAGCGGACGTGCTGAGGGGCAATGTGCAGCTGAAGTGTCATCAAGCAGGGACTGTGGGGTATCTTCCAGTTACCTGCGTCGCGATAAAACCCCACCTTAAATCCCAGAACGATCCGATTGAGACGTAAGGGCAGAAACTGTAAAGCCGAAAACGCGCAAAAAAAATCCAAAAGCGCAGGAGAGTCCGAGGCTTTGCGTCCGAGCCGTGCTCAACAAAAAAGGGGGGGTTAAAGCGTCAGTACGTGGTCGTATCAAGTCCCCCTCGCGCACGGGTTTAACGCAGAAATACGGTGGATTAAATTGTCCAATAAAGCTCGCGCTAGATATGAATTGCAGCACAGATGGGAGTCGGGACAGAAAACTGCAGTCCGGGGCTCGTTTGGAGGCGATGGGTTGCGCTCTTGGAAGAAAAAAAAAAAAGAAAAAGCCTCTGGCGGTTGAAGGCTGGCGTCAAATTCGGGCTTTAAGTCCGTCAAGAGATCTCGAAGGTCGAAAACTCTCGTAATTACAGCACCGCGGCGCAGTTATCACGCCTGTTTCACTGGCAGCCGTTTGTTGTCATAACTTCCTCTGTCTGAAGCGCGATGAAAGGAATCCCACCCATCCACTGACACACTGTGGGGTTGGTTTTTTTTCTTTCTTCTTCTTCTTTCTCCTCTAATAGGCCGACAATGCGTACCCATGCGAGCAATTAGTTTTCATACATGGCTTGGTCTACGCGCTCCCCTCAACAAAGCGATGCGGTCGATTTCTCCGGGCGGGATGTGGCAGGAAATCTCGCTGTGTCCTGGGGAAACAAGCAGCCTCTGCGAATGCGCCCCTCTCTTACTCCTCGTGCATGCGCCCACCTGCGTAATAAGAGCCCGATACAAATGGATACGTGTTGTCACGCCATGATGTCTTCAGCAGAGCAGAGCCAAAGTGGCCGGTGGACAAATTCTTGGTGTCAGAGGAAACGACTGACACCTTTCATGGGCAGTTGCAGCACTGCAGCAATGTGATGTCACTTAGGCTGCATTTCGAGCATACATGTACACGATCAACCGAGGGTTGCTTTTTCTTTTTTTTGTCCTTCCTGTGGTGACGAGGAGAAGACCATGTTTTCACATTACAGTGGGTTCATATCTAGAGGAGGTGCTTTGGGGTGTTTGCGATGCTCCGGGAAAGGGCTGGTACAGCTCGTGGTCCAGCACAACAAGATGCTGCAACGGTGGGGGGGGGGGGGCGACAGTGGATGGAGGTGGGGGTGTTGGGTCATTGCACACTTATTGCCCCCCCCCCCCCCCCCCCCCCCCCCTGTAGGCGAGCGTACTGCTTTGTGTTCAGGCTGTAAATGAATACGCTTTCATTTTCTTATCCTCCTCAATCTTAAACGCCCGTCATGATAAGCAGGAGCACAAATATACCCGACCACCCACGTGTCTCAGACAGCACCTCGTGCTTTACTTTGCTCTGGGACAAGCACTCCTCTTGGCCCACATCAATGGAAGTGGGATATCCGGCGTCTAGAAAGACATGAATACCCTCCCACCATAAGAAAACAAACTATGTGTAATCCTCTCAGAGATGCAGCAGAAAGCCAGAGACAGCCCATCCTTTAGGATAATGTGCACATCCGCAAAAACGCCTCTAAGAAGAGGATAACGTGGGGTTGTTTTTGTGTGGTGCATATTCATCCCCAAGTGTATTATCTGCCTGCATGGAGGCCACATGACATGCGATGAGAAAATGAATTCTGGTGGACTTGACAAATCCGGTAAAATCCGACTGATGTGACAGGAGCAACGCACATTGTGCACGGACTTGCATTATAGGATATGGTGAATATTAGAGGCCTGCAGGCTAAACAGGAGAGGGAAGTTTCGACCCCTCCTTTAAAGTACAGGTGATTTCTGTTATGAGCTGAATTGATTCGCCGTAAAAAAAGTACCTGATCATGCAAGAAAATGTAAGATACAATAAAAAATATTGCTCGTAACAGGTCCCGAATGCAAGACTATAATAATGTTGGAATGTTAAGACATAAAAGTACCATAAATAACAAAGTTACTGCTCATCATAGAGCACCACAGTCACACTTTATGTCCTGTAAAGTTACAAATAGTTAAAAATGATAGGAATAGCAAATCTCAATAGGAATACTTTTATTTCTTTGGCATTTTCTTACAATAAATATATCCTCTCGCTACTCAAGCTGTAAATTTCGCATCATCTTCATTTCCCTGCTGCGACATAACAGGTGTTACAATCATCTAATGTGCAACAAGGGCAGCAGCCTGTTGTAATTAAAGGGCAGTTCATAACGGGTGGGGCACCTCCAGGGCATTTCAAATGGATAGGCGGGATGTGACACAAACTCATTTTGGGAGACGTGCAAAAGCCCCCTTTTTCACTGGCCAAACTTACTTAACTGTGAGTGCACAAATATTCAACATTAAGACAACATGAATTAAGCTTCAAATGCATTGTCGTACTAGTTTGGTGCCTTTTTTTTTGAAGAGACGCCGAAAATGTCTTTGTGCCAAAGAAGGTGCCGTAGAGTCAATGTTTCACTATGCCATTGCTCTGAGCTTGATCTGAATGAGCATGTGTGTGTTCATGAGGTGGGCGAAGCGCATAGGACGCATGCAACGAATACTGATGGAAAAAATGAGAAAGAGCCATGAAGGGAGCCAATCTGCTTTTTATATCAGGCTGCACTCCATGGGGGCAAAGCGCGCTCTCACAGTAATGCACTGTAAAAGTGATTGATTAGTGCGATATTGAGAGATTGTCTGTCTTAACCGTCTTCACCCGCTAAAGTGATGAAATTACTGCACACTAGTCTTTGAAAGCATAATAGCAGATTAGGTCAGTGTGATCCATCCTCTCTAATAAGGAAACTTGCCATTCGCTAAAGTGCAAAACATAAGAGGAGCGTCTGCACTCAGGTCCAGTACACAGCCACTAATACCCTCCGAGGTGTGCTTAATGACCTGGAGCACATTACACACTGACGTTGCTTAATTTAGGGTTCAGGTGTATCTAGCCTTGGTATGTGTCCTTCTCAAAATGCCATTTTTTTTGACACCACACAGTTGCCCTTGTCACTCGTTTTAACAATTGCCCCGATCAATTCCCATTGAGGGCGGTGGAATCCCGGTTTCTTCTCCCACGACCGAGCCCACGGCGGCTACGACGCGACGCTCGGTTCAACGCGTCAGTGTCTCGCTTGTGTGTACTGTGGGATTACTGTAGAATTAGTGCAGCGGCAGAGACAGTGAAAATGATGTCTTCAGAAACAGCAACATCATTACGGTGTATATGTGGCGCTCTATAGTGGATCTTGTTTATACGGTTGAATCACCACCCTGTGCATTAGTGTGCTCTCTCTCTCTCTCTCTCTCTCTCTCTCTCTCTCCTCTCTCTCTCTCTCTCTCTCTCTCTCTCTCTCTCCTCTCTCTCTCTCTCTCTCTCTCTCTCTCTCTCTCTCTCTCCTCTCTCTCACTCTCTCTCTCTCTCTCTCTCTCTCTCTCTCCAAAGTTTCTCCTAATGTGCTATGAACTCTCCAGCTTACCATTAAATGCGGAAGCGCCGTAGATGTGATTTCCACTATAAGGGTCTCTAATTGGCTTCACAATGTGGGCTTTTTTTTTTTTTTCTTCTTTTTTAACATGGTGAAATAACAGGCATGTGTAGGGAGCTGCATGCGTTGAGAGGGTTCAGCCTTGTAGAATCAGAAGAAAATGCCAAAAGAAAAGAACAGTGAGCGAAAGATTAAAATCAGCAGTATATTATAAAGAATAGAAAAAAGCACTTTGTAAACTCTGTTTTACAAGGTGCCGTTTACATTAAGGTATTATCGTAATTATTAGTAATACGCACAGCAAGCCACGGGAATCACCTGCGAGTGCTGAATAGGCTAAACATGAACGATGGGTCTCTCTCATGGTACCTTTGGTCACACAAATGTTATGCATATTCCAGTGGTACAGTCATGCGTTAATGTTTCATATGTGCCGTTGCCTGCTTCATGCTCGATGAAACACATGCTACTTAGCTGTAACGGTTCGCCATTGTGACCTTGTATAAGAAACCTCAAAGACAGACCCACGGGCAATCATGGGGGAAGCGTGAGGTACAGCTCCCTCATAAAGCATCCTCCAAGTTTGATTTCATGCTTGAAGATATAAAAAAAAAGAAATCCCGCTGCTCGTTAGGATCAAAAGACAAAGCTATCAGAGTAAAGACCAACAGCTGCAAAAGCTTTCATTAGTGTTATAAGGTAACATGGATTCCCGGGGGCATCTGAAATAGCCACTTCGACGGCAAGATTTAAAAACATTGCAAATGATATCGCAGAGTTTAATTGAGGACGTGACAAAAATCAGATCTCTCTCTCTCTCTCTCTCTCTCTCTGTGTCTCTGTCTCTCTCTCTGACTATCTATCTCATCTATATATATATATATATATTTCTCTCTCATGAAATTTAAATGACCTCCTCCTGGACCAGGAGACACCTTCTCAATGGCAATGAAAGACAGAGCAGACGTTGGATGTCCGGGTTCTTTAAGTGGATTTCTACACGGTTTGTGACACCCTCTCTCTTAATGGAGCTCCTGCTCTCAGTATAATTCACTTTTTCAAAGAGCACTCTGTTTCACTTTCCGCGGAGGCATGAAATCATCCATCACATCTGTTGTTTTAAAGTTAATGAATCTCCGCATGCCTTCGATCTTGGAAAAGTTTTCTGTATTTCTTGTATATGGTCAATTAAGGCTATAGGCGTCTTGGATATCGCTGAATAGCTTTGCTGTTGGCAGCAAATGATCATGTAACCCTATTGAAGGCTTTTTTTTTGTTTTACACTAAAGCTTCGTCTGTGGAACTTCAAGAGCAGCTGTGGGTTCTGATCTTGAACTTTGGAGGAGCTGCGAGGTCGCGAACAATGTTGTTTTTATCCTTTGCACATAGAAATACTGTACATGGCAGATACTGACTGCTGACAGCAAGCAGGCATTTGTGAAGGTAAAGGCGCATCAGACTAAAAACATGCGTTTGTTAGCATTGCGATATGTAACAGAGGTTGTGTATAATATAGCTGTGGATTTCAGGATTCATCAAGAGATAACCGTCAAGATTTTTATTTTTTAATTTAAAGCTGCATTCATTGATCTTTTTTCGCCAAAGAACTTTTGATTTCCCCAAAACACTTGAGGGAAATATCTGACTTTTTGGCTGATATTTGCTCACAGGCTAGTTGCTCCGTTTGTTGCTGGTAGGAAGCGTACAGTGGGTTTATCAAAGCTGTTGTGGTTGTTGTTTTTTTTGCTAGATGCCCGTAGGGTTGATGAGTGGTGAGAGCCTTTAAAAGCAGCACGACGAGGGAAACACCAGAGTCGGGTGTTTATTCCCTGTGGGTTCGTCACAACAAGCACATCGGTGTTATGCTTTCAAATATTACTTTAATTCCAGGTATTAATTGTGAACAAGCTAATACTTGGTCAAAACAAATGGATTTCTCAAATGGGATTCATTGAGCTCTTGATGGATCGAGTTGGGCATATACAGTACATCTAACCCTACCTGCACTTCTGAGGAAAGTAGTTTAAGATGACAAAGCCTGGCTGAGCATTTTGATCTAAAGCCTGTAATAACTGTTCTGTGTATAGATATTAAAAGTTGTGTGCATGATCTCAACCTGCTGCCCCAGCTGGGAATCGCTGCCGTCCTGCCGAGAGCAATTTCAAACCCCATAATTCTTAGAGTGTATGATTTAATTCAAGTGCAGAACATTACTTCTTTTATTCGCTCAGTGTACGTTTCTCTTTCCCCCCCCCCAATCTATTTTTACATTATGCACTAATTTTGTCTAAAATTGATGTGTGTTTTTGTCCGTTAGGTAAGCAGGCAGAAAAATGAGAATTGCCATCTCAGGAAGAAAAAAAAAAAAAAATGTCAGCGGCAGATTTTTCAAGGTGCCATGGCAACAGAGTATTCAAAAGAATTTTGATGAGAACAGCAGGCAAAGAGAGGCTGATTACAAGGGAGGCAATTTGTTACTCCAATTGCAAGGGCAACAGAGTCTGATTGCACGCACGCACACACGCACACACGCGCACACACACACACACACACACACACACACACACACACACACACACACGTCTTATTTATCCGGACCAGTGTGCAAGAACACTGTTCTTTTCACGGCCCTTCAGTAAGAGGATGAGTGAGAGCGGTTGTTGCGTCTTAGTGTGGAGATGAAGGACTCAGGCTATAGGTTGCCGTTGCAACAAGGCTAGTTTATCAGCTAAAGCATTGGCGTAGTGATGTGAAGTGGATATAGCTTTGATTGGCAGTACAGCAGGATGAGACTCCTGGGCGGAGACTCTTTTCTTTTCTTTTTTTACCCTGAGAAACTCAATTTCAAATCACACCGGAGGAAGTGGCAATCAACACAACGCTGCAGCTGTCTATCTTGGGTGGCTATTCGAAAATTCTCAATCTCACTCTCCAGTGCTCAGCAAACACACCACCGTCCTGACAAACATAATCACTCACAGCACAGATTCAAGGAGCATCTGTCGTCGGGGTAAAAAAGCCGAAAAGAATGCCGAGGCTAAGTTAAACACCTTGTTTGCGCTGAATACACAACTCTCAGCAGCACATTAGCAGGTGATGATTGCTCTTTAAAAATCCCTGTCATCAGGAACTATGACTGAAAGCCCTGAGTGGCCAATGTCTATTTGCTAATCATTGATGCCTATATGGGAGAGATTAAAGAAAGACCCGTCTACGTCACATGAACGTTGACTGTATCTGCGTTTTGCCAAGAAACTTTAATAATGAACGACATCTCAATAGGGTTATATGTGATATTATTACAAACCGCTGCTAACAAGTGGTCCACCACAGTTCCAACTTCAGCAGAGCACATCACGACTTGTAATACATAACTTATTTTTCTTTCCTATCATTGTGCTCAACTGTAGAAAGTCATTTTTGAGGACATTCGTCACGCAGCTTATCAAAGTGCCATTTTGTTGCTCAAGTTATAGTTGTGAATGAAAAGTCGAGAGACGTCTGAAAAGCGTTTTTTTCTGTAAGTCATGAAGTAATCTTATCAAAATGACAGCAATGACCCCCCCCCCCCACACACACACACACCATCGAATTGAATGGAAAGGACATCTGACGAGATGGATCTGGAGGCTGCCTTTGAGTGAGCTCATGTAGGTGAGTTTCAAGGCTCCACGCCATGGTTTAGTGCTGGAGAATAGATGAGTGTTAGGGTTCAGTGGGTGTATGGAATAGAGGCTACCAAGGCTGAGATAAAGGGAGGACGGCGGCTAACACACAGCGGATGGCTGGCAGTGACTAAAGGCCCCAACCTGAGCACAGAAGCGCCACAGAGCAACCCTCATCTCCTCTTCACAGGCGGACTCTGATAGAGTGTGTTATCAGTGCGGACAGGCAGGCTAAATCACTGGTTGAGTAAAGGTTAAAGCTACTGGTGTGTTACTTTGACCGTGAGGGCGGGCAGGTGAATGTCAGAGCAGCTTGAATCACAGGGGGAACACTGCAGAGGTATAGGGCGAGACAACCCGGGGCAGCCAGTTCACTCATGGGCAACATGTAATCTACAGAGATCACCAGGTGACCGTACGCCTTCACGTCGATTACACTGGATAGAGTTGAAGTTGTCCTGGCGGAGGCCTACTTTTTTTTTTTTCAAGCTTGAGGTTTCCTTTAGTGGTTTGAGTGCACGGCAGGGCACTTACAGCCGAAGCGCGCATTGAACACGCCACCACATAGCCCAAAGAGGCAGCAGGAGTAAAGTAGCCAGAGAGCCACTAGAGGCAAACAAATCATCTCGCCGCCTTTCGCTGACTGCTGAGGGCCTGTGACCGCCTGCAGGCTAGCTAGTCGCTTCCATAATAGTTGTGTCCTCCACAGACAGTTATCCACAGCAGGTAGGTGTAGCTTCTTGGCCCACAATTACATACAAAACCTTACCATATGTGTTTGAAGACGGACGGACAACCCGGAAACATAACGTCTCTAAACATCAACTCTCTAACCCTAACCCTTTATTGAACTGCTGGCCAGTCTTGTGTCGCATGCTATCCCATGATGCATTGAGGAGGAATTCACTCACGTCTCATAATAAACAAATGGGGGCACTTGGTTTCGCACCATGTTCAGTGGGTCGTTAGCCTTGCACAGAAAACAACGGGTGCTGGTGTTTCAATGAGACGGGGCGGTGCTACTCTGGAGAATCCATGTGCTACATTATCCTTTGCTGTGCAGATTTGTTAGCCGACTGTGTTCTGGATAAAGTCATTAAGGCAACCCAAAAAGAAAATCAACAAACGCTTGGCTTGACTCTTAATATAGCTTTCCTATGGCACACGGCATTTACCTTTAGGCACCACATTCATTTCTCCTTGTGTGTTTTCTGGTTAGGTCTCAGTGGAGAAATAAATTGTAAATACACAATGTCTTGTTTCCACCTGGCACTTAGAGTAGATCTGGGACTTGGCTATAATTGAGCCTATGCAGGATTCCATTAGTACAGCTGTCCAACAGGGAGGCAGCCTGTTCGGGCTTCTCTGTGTACAGTATCCACCGTTAAAAAAAGGCCTCGGCCCAGGAAACCTTGTTTAATTGTATTGGTTTCACTCTTCTTTTCTCACGGGGGCATGCTTTCGTTCGGGGATCTTGCAAGTTATGCGAAATTTAAGTCTGAGAGCAGCTGCTCAGGCTCCATACTCATTTTATAATGGAAAAGTGAATGTGGTGAATTCGCAGGCCCGACTGCGACGACACTCTCTCTCCCTCTCTGCTCTACATTGACAGTCCTTTATCCATAAATCCCTTAGTTGGACAATAGTGCTTCGGGTTAAACAGCTGTTGTTGCTCTTTTCACACAGGAGTCAAGTGTGTACACCGGGAGAGAGAGAGAGAGAGAGAGAGAGAGAGAGAGAGAGAGAGAGAGAGAGAGAGAGAGAAGTCGAGCCTTGAGCACCTGCTCTGCAACTTCAATAGATAACACTAAGTATGCTCAGTGTTTTGGCCCACAGCCCCCTTTTTTTTTTTTTCTTTTCCTTCCACCGTCATTTTAACCAGACTTGAGATAGAGCCGGTTTGCTGTGATACCCCATTAATTTCCCTGGGGGCTGATCATTCAATATTCAATAGCTACTGTTATGCGGCAACAACTGTGGATCAAGCCAACTGAGACGGCTCTTCCTGACCGATATCATCAGAGCTCAAAACAATCTCTGCGAGCGGATCACGAGATCAGAGTGAGACACGGGAAAATAACCTTGTTTCTCTTCCCAGTCGTCAGTTTGGATACAGCATGGTATGGTATTACATGCAAATTATGTTTGTTCTACATTAATATAGATGGAGGAAGAAAAAAAAAAAAAGCAACTGCAATACTGGGTAAAATACAGACGGGCTCTCGACACATTTAATGGGATTTCTCGATTGCATACGCGACATCTTAAGGATGAACTAAATGTTCTTTCAGAAACGCTCCTTATGCCACGGGAAAGACAGGCAGGCGTAATTTGTTTAGCACTTCTTACGCCTCGCCCATATTTTTTACAAAGTGTTATAGCTTTTTTTTTTTTTTTAAAAAGGCATTAAAATAGTCCAAGGAAGACGATTGCTAGTGTTACCACTTTTTTCGAGTTTCAGTTACTCCTGAAAGATTAATGTCACACCGGGCCGCGCTCAGAGGCAATACTAGCCAAGTTTTGCAGCTCTTTAAAGTAGAGTGTGAGAAGCAGAAGGACTCACACCTGTTAGTGCTTTTACAGTATATATATATATATACGTTCACTGGCAAAGGATGTCGCTGTAAAGCATGAGGGGGAAGATCAATTGGTGTTTAATCCTCTTTTGGTTGAACTGCATAGGGACTCTTTTGAGCAATTAACTCTGGCAATGATGGTTGAGATGGTGTGAAATCACGTTACACACCATGACAGAGTTGTAACCGTTGTATATGTCCAGGATGCACTGATTAGAAGAAGAAGGGGAAAAAAAAGGAAGCTATTTGTGATTTGATAGCCCTAAACATTCAAATGACTTCTTGAACTGAGGAAAGGCGACGTGCCACAATCAATCCATCCTCCTACAGCTCACGTCCACCAAACGCTTTTGCCTGATGTGTTGCTGCCGTACGAAGAAGGCGTAGGTGGTCTTAGGTGGGTGATGGATGTACCAGCGAAGCCCAATCGCTTAAACATGACCAGAAAGTGTTAAATCTGCTGAGCAGAAATTAAAAAGGGAAAAGCAAATTGGAACCATTCCAACTAAATTCTTGTAACATTAACAAAATAGTTATTTGAACCCGCACCACGCTTCCCTTCCCTGGGTAGTTATTTTAACCCAGTTAAGGTAAGGGTCAAAGGTCATTTCAGTCAACTATTCCGTGTGTCATTCTTGAGGAAAAACTGAGTTCCGTTATCTTATTTAGAGAACTTATTGGTATGTTTCTTTAAAAAAATGACCTTGATGTAATCATCAAAATGCAATTCCGGACAGAATTAGTTCTTTGCTGTAAATTATGAGTACAGGGTTGGATCAAAAAGTCTGTTTTAAGGATATTACAGTCTTGTTGTTTTAAACATAACCCACAGCAGTGTAGTGCAACTTAAATAAGCAATTTAAAATCTTGTCACAGTATGTATCTGCTTAAGAGCTTTGGATGTTTTTACCCAACAGTTATCCATAATTTGCCTCAGCATCAAGCACAGGTTTATTTAATGAGATATCCATCAGAGGGGCGTTATGTTAAGACATCTCGGTACAACTACACACTGTCACACTTTGTTCATTTTGTGACATGAGCCTATTGATGTTACTCCACTGCAGACCACAGATCTGCAGGGGAGAGCTTCATTTATGGCAAAATGACTGGCTCAAGGTCTCACGCGGCGCAATCATCGATTCCGCAACTTACCTCGAGGAACTGAGGGATTCTTTCTGAACTCTTACCATTGGGGGATATTGCTGGCACAAAATGTGTTTACTTCAAGTAACAAAAGAGGGAGCTTGTAGGCTGAAATGGGAAAAAAATCTGAAGAGGAAACATGAGATACAGCCGATGTGTGTGTGTGTGTGTGTGTGAGTGACAGAGGGAGACGGGAACGAAAAGACATGTTAACAGTTCTGCCCGACCTTGAATACACTCCAGATATAAAAGAACTCAACACCATCTTGACATGTGGAATTTAAATCTAATTATCTTGGCAAAGTTTTTGTCACATGAATGATTAAAATGCAGTGTGACGTTGCTTCATTATAGTACTGTGTAATATCATTAACAACAGTTAATCAAGTGAATGGATAACAGCTCATTCATGTGTAAGTAAATATTTTTTTGCAAATTTCCAGGAACAAACCCGTTAGATAAGAAGAATCAGTACAATAATGCATGACTACAAATGACCAAATGTGACTTACTTGTTTTTGTTCAGTTTGAGGAATTCAGTTATTTGAGGTTTCCGAGTCGAGCAACTCTTTTTTTTTCCCTCTGTTTGTGCACGGATTACAAACTCATCCTCTCCCTCACCAATTTGTTCAGCCAGTCTTAGAAAGTTGAAGCGTCCAGCGCTGAACACGCCAGTGTTCCTGCATTAGTGAGCGATTAGGACCAGTTGCTGGACAGCAGCCAGGGTTGGAGTCGTTGCAAAGGAAAAGCGTGGGTATAAATTGTCTTTGTTCGATATGGACTACTCATCATTTTCAACCCCTCGAGTTAAGTGATTTCTCAATTTATTCAGTAGCTATGGGCGCTGTGAATGTAACAATGTCAGATATAATACAAGATTTGAATTGCCATCTCATTTAGCCACTGACAAATCTGTACTCGTAGCGCTTTCAGTTATTCTGCACAAATTGTACAATGTTTGACAACGCTGAGATCATTTATGACCAGAAATGACAACTTTTTCCAATCGACTTTAAATCAATTAATTTGACTGGGTTATATTTAGTATTAAAAGGAAGGGATTCACTTGTTTGCTTTGTTGGCCAGAGTCAGATGAAAATAATGATATCGCTCTCATATTTGTCCATGAAATATGTAACTATGTTAGCTTACCTTTGCATCAAGACTGGAAACAGAGGGAAACAGCTAGCCTGGCTCGGTCTTAATGTGAAAGTAAACCCTGCCTTCCAGCACTAAAATTGTATATAGTGGCCAAACAGTGGAATTACAACTTCCAGGTCCAACACGTGACGCCATTGAGCCCAATTTGACATTTTCCCATCGACTTACACTGAGAAAGAGACTGTAAAAACACTGTAAAACAGCAGATCCTTTTTTTTAGGGACATCAACTTCCCAGTACGAATACTTGAATAGCCCTTATTTAAATCATTAGGTCCTTAAAGTTGTGAAATGCACTAATAGCTGAATCCAGTTATTATCCTTCCCCTGCTCTGTCTGGACCGAGGGCTGTGAGGAAACACCGGTGAACTCGCTCCAAGGGCCCGTGAATACGAAATAACTCATTTTATCTGAATTTTTTTACCCGGACGATTAATCTTTTTTTTTTTTTTTTTTTTTTACTTCATGCACCACTGAGCAAATATCACAGAAAGAAACGGGGCTCCGCCTCCTATGCTGTATCCAGTTCTCTTCATACATCCATGGCAGATGATTTGAACAGAGCCAGGCTGTTTCCCCCTGCTTCAAGTCTTTATGCTAAGCTAACTGTTGAGAGCATAACAGAGCCCTCCATTGTGCACCACACTAGCCTCACAAACAGACAGAAAACAAGTTTGTAATGAAGGCTGAAATTTCTCACCTTCACTGCAATGAATTTATTAAAAAAAAAAAAAAAAAAAACCCTGATGTCTCTTGTTTACCAGTGACATTCCCAGCTGAAATTAATTACAGGTTTGCTGAAGTAGAATCAGAGAGACGACGCCGAGCAGCTGAGCCCGTTTCAACTTACAGCTAAAGACAGGTGCTTTGACAGCTTGTTCTTCTAGATAGATGGGAGATGGAAAGATGGAAATGTTACATGAGGGCACTGGAGAGAGGCACAAAAAGAAAGAGCTTAAGTATGGAAATAATCAGCAATGGTTAACATAACATATTGAGGTAAAAGTGGGATTAAATATCTATTATATTCCTCCCTACTCCTTAAGAAGGAGATGACAATTTTTTACCAAAAAGGAAAAATCATTGTTAACCTAGTAGTTAACACCAAACAGTCAAAATCAATTACAATTTACTGTCGTAAAACACTGCTTAATTGTGGTTTGCGATGAGGCCAACTACATACATTTGGTGAAATTTGTAAGAGAAACTATGTTTACTTCAGCTGTCATACAAATGAGTCAAGGCAGTTGGCCAATTAAACACAATGGGGAACCTTCTAGCAGGGAAGGATGATAGAAAATCAATTCTTCATGTGCCTCCTCAAGAGTCCTGCTTTGGAGGAAGTAAATGACAGCCAGGGAAACTGAAACAAACGCCAACATGTGGGTATAAATAATCTGATCTGAACTGTTAATGTGGAAAATATGATCTGCAATCAAGATACTATATTAGGCTTGGGTGAGATGATGAGATTAGAACACTGTAATGGTTGACTGAGATGATGGTCGCTCTCTTTCTCTCTTACTTTCTCTACGCTCCATTGTTAGAGCATCCCAACAAAGTAAACACTTGCTAGCAGAGTTGTGATTTTGCGTTATTGTGGTTTTATAATAGTCATTTATGTTTTTTTGGATCAATACAAGAGCATCTGGTTGCGTGTAGGAGAGAACATTTTATGCGATTATGTGGTTTTTGAGAGTTTAAACGCCAACAAATATGGATTGAAGAATTTCAGCATTTCGTGAGGTACAACAGGTTGTGAATTTTGGAAATGATTACAGTTATCTTATTTCATTAAATTTGGACTTTCGGATAAAGGACTGAGATAATTACAGAGACGAGGCACGTCACTCGGCAGTCCCTCGCTGCGTTTGAGAGGGGAGAAGGTGGAAGTAGAAGGACTATGGCATGCAATGTTCCTGTAAGTTATTAAAAACAATAATTCAACTGCCTATACCTTGTGGCCTATAAGGCCTTATCGCCTACATCCCTGTAAGAGCTCACTGACGCTCCAGTGGCTGGGGATGGTGGGGCACAGACAAAGTTACTCACGTTAAATCACCGCATTCGGGTGAGAGTGTCAGGGACAGTGACGGGCCGAAAGCGGTCGGACCTGTAGTTACGCTTCTCAAAACTCGACGCAGACGACCCCTATACTCCGAAAAAAAGTGACCCGTTGGTACCGTTAGAAATGTGACGGTTCCCTTCCCTAGAGCAAATCCCTGCAGCAGGTTCCAGAAAGACTGGAGACTTATGGCTTTGTTCTGGAATGAGATGTTTAAGAATTAAAAGTATGTGCTTATACTTTTTTTTTGTTGTTGTTGAAATCCCCCTCTTGGACACAGAAGCATCTATTACTTACAGTCGTTTATTATTTGTGTGGTTTTTAAAAAGTTATGAACCCTCATTTGGATGATCTTAACTAAGCTCCCTGCAAATCAAACTCGGAGCAACTGTAATTTAGTCGAGGTTATTAATTTGGATTTTCATTCAGTGGTAAATTGACAGTGCCTTTTTGTTACGCACACACATTTCTGCTTCAGCCCTGCCAATAATCTTAGAAATATGATTCCACACCACACTGTCAATGGATTTCATGCTACGACAAACCAAAAATCCTTTTCCCCCTCCAGTATTACCTTAACTATGGCTTTCATGCCATCCAACCACCGTAAAATGATAACAGGGTGTATCCCACAATATTTATTGTGGAATACCCCCTTATTATATATATAGAGTGTAATTATTTTTTAGCTAGTTATCTTCAATTATAGAAACAAATGTGAACATAAAATGTTTTCTTTGGATGTTATTCGATCATTTTAAGTTTGTAAGAGTCTTCAGTGAGGTGATTCTGTGCTAAGTGGAGCATAATTACCTCCAATTTGTAGCTTACAGTTTTATGAAGTGAGCATGATTCAGGAGGAGTCGGCCTGCGCAGTGAGCTCCCGCACTCTCTGCTTCTATCACGTTCCAGAGCTCAAAAGGAAAAATATTGGGATTCTTTTTTTATTTCTCAAATCAGTACATCAAAGTTATTGAGTAACGATGTAAATCCAATTCATCCGTAACCATTTGAACCTCTCTGGTCTGTGTAACGATGTCTCTTTCAAGCAAAGAGACATCGCAAATGCATCATTACGTTTCACATAATAATGATATGCCACATGTATGCACAGGTTGTTTGATATATTTGCCACAGTTTTCAAAGGCCGGTCTGTGAGTCTATTATATTGTTGTGATCTTTTTTTTTTTTTTTTTTTTTTCTTCCTGTTCTGCATTGATGATCTCTCTTCAGCTCATTACCCGAATACATTGTATTCAGGTAAAAGAACAAAAAGACTAAACTGTTAATTTGAATACTGTCAAAAACAATGAAAATCCCATAGAGCATCCTGCTTTAGAGGAGTGCTTCCTATGGGGTTTTGTGAGACTCTGGTGGGTGGACCCCTGACCCTTAAGGCGGGGGGGGGTGCAACAATTTTGTGCTAGTAGCAGCTCCGAGCCTTCTTCACCCTGGGCCTTTCCAAGCTGACCTAGAGCCAGTTGAGGCACACCGGGGTAAAATGCACCCTGCTAGGGCCAGACAGCACCGTGGAGAGGTTCCACAAGGGGATTCTCACACACCGGCAAACGGCCCCTTGAAGGTGAATCCCCCGGGCAGACTGCCCGGACCCCGCCTGTTGGGAGGCTTAAAAAAAAAAAAAAAAAAACTTTATCTGGCCTACCTAGTCTGTGGCGGTCAGACCACCTAGATTTAATTTGAATTACACAATAATTGATGATGATTGGAAAAAGGTCCAATATGTTAGATGTCATGTTATACCTGGCTTAGACGTTACCACTTTATTACTATAACACCTGAAAGTGGAGAGTCATGTCCCCCTTATTCCAACGACAGTGGGGTGGTTTGCCTGATGTCTTTCAATTTAGAAATATAAGCAGGATTTCACCGTCATCATAAAATCTATGTCAGAATTTAAAGAAAAGATGTGGGATCGATTAAACTCCGAAGTACAAATTACATTCTTTATGTGTCACTGAGATGATCACACGTTCATCCATGGAAGTGTTTTATGAACTTGCATATTGATTTACTTTGTTGAGACTGAAAGTCTTGCTTATTATCCAACTGTCAATTTACTTTGCAATACTTTTGACAAGCCAACCCCAGAGGATGACAAGCGACCGTCACAACCACTATGTTCACGCTGGTCTCGTTTAAATTCTTTACAATGGGAGGGCCTCGTATTTACGCTGCTCTACAGACGCCAGCACCGTGATGAGTCGCCGCGTGTTCGGTGTTGTTTTTCCAGTCAGAGAGAAGCGAAAAATGTTCAACTTTGGGTAAAAATGTGCGCCCGTCACTGTAAATTTGACCCAGCTGTCCAAACACAACGAAGGAGGGGTGAGACAAAGACAACGAAGACCAACTGCTGTCACATCTTACAAGAGGGCTACGTGTGCTGTACAGCACTGGAGCCGCTACACTAGAGGAGAAATGAATACCAATAGACCGGCAGATCCATCCGCTCGCCGTGCTTCAGCCTTACCTAATTCCAGAACACGTAGTCCATCTTGTGCCGTCATTTTTACTTCTGCGGATATTCAGTATCATAGCAACCAGACAAAACCAAAGCGCCACAGCGCCCTTCTATGTTCTGCATTTAACAATAAACAAGTATTTAATGAGTTTTAAAACCGTAATCTACTAATAGCCTTACAATAAGCGTATCTGTATAGCACTGAAATAAGGACTAATTAAGTTATTTGCGAGAAGAAGAAAAAAGCAAATAATATTGCATATTAAGCTGTTGAGCCAGTCATTATCACCGCAGGGGAAATTCCTTCACCACCACAGCTCTGTTTGTTTTCACCCTCTGACCACCGTTTACATCAACAGGCTAATGCCCGACGGCCTGGAGACTTAACCCTCCCGTTACGTTCGTTTCTCATGTACAGCAATGATGCTGCCATGTTTAATCATCCAAAAGCGGTCAGAGACCAACTAATCCTAATAAATATAGTTTGTACCTCATCACCAACTCCATTACTAACAATTCAATCAGTATTTAGTGGAATGGAGTTATTCACCCCTCCATAGATCATAGTTCAATTAGGATAACTCACTCGTTTTCATGAAAAATACAAACTTATTTTTTAGGCACTTTGGAAAAACCTAGATATAAATTGCATTAGTCTACCATAACATGTATTTTTTTCTAAATTTGTTGTACATTTTGAAACTTTCTTTTGTTCATGGGATGATGTAGATACATAGAGACGAGACGCCTCTGCTGTTCAGGGTCATATTGACCCGCTCACTCAAAATCAAGCCAAATGAGTCATAAGGATTTGTATTGAAAGTAACAACACATACAATAAAGGAGAGAGAAAAAAAAAAAAATCCTGCTTGACTTTGTGTGTTGGTCCTGACTAGATGGGAAAGGGACAGAGGGCTCTGAAATGATATTTGGGTCGGCCCTGATTCGGTTTGAACGTAAGCGTGACGTGTGCACCAGCTCACTACACATGCTTTTTATTTTTAATACCGGTTTATATTTGGGAAATAGCATGTGCATTTATACATCTAAAAACCCTTGAGTGCAGCATACCTGGCAGGTAAAACTGCCTCTAAAAAAAACAAAGCAGGTAAAAAAACGTTCCTCAGCCAGATTACAGCGACTTGACCACTGAGTGGATGTGAGAGTTCCTACTTGAAATGAGTAGTTTTAAATAAGGTAGGTTACATAACGACAAGAGGGTGTGTGTGTGTGTGTGTGTGTGTGTGTGTGTGTGATTTGAAAGCCCTCCCCTTAAACCATGCAGCCAACACGCTGTTGAAAGGGAAACAAAGTCATAGAGCTTTGCTTTTAACAGGGCTATTCAGCTGAAGTCTTCAGAGAACGACACACTGGTATTCATGAGCTGCCTCTCTGTGAGACTCGCTCGGCCTTGCAAGTGACCGTCCAAGGTTTATTTTTGTCAGGTAATGACTGTCATTATTGATGCCTTTTTGCTTTACATTGCTTTCCCTGCAGCAGCCGTGCTTGGATAGAGACATTTACACAACAGCGGCGCTGTGCCGATCGCAGCGAGTCCGACCGGTATCCATCTAGCTGCTGATGGATTGTCAGGTTTTCCCACATCCATGTTCAGAGAGGAGATGGAGGTGCCGCCCTATCACAGTGTGCTTCAGCGCCTCCAGCTCCCTCTTGATTGCCTGACATTCTTTATCAACAGTCAAGTAATTCTGTTCCCTTGGCAACAGTTTCCTGCTGATACAAAGAATCAGGTATCACCTTGAAAGTTTAAAACTGTGGTTGGCAACCTCAGTGTTTTCATTTGCGTGAAGCTGCGCCATCATTTTCAGGAAACTAGGGTTCAGTCAGGTTTAAGATTTCATTTGTATCCCCTTACTGCACTTGTGAGGAATTGTATGCATATTGAGTGTCTGTGAGGTGGGGGGGGGGGGGGGGGGGGGGGGGGGGGTTGAGGAATGTGAGAAGGTGTGAACCTGCGAGGGATGGAAGCGTGCCGGCCGAAAGGAAGACGACCTACCAGGACAATGGGTCAAGAGCCCAGGAGGAGCTCATTGGACTGCAGCCAATCGTGGAGCAGATCGATAGGCTGAGGGATGTGACTCTTGGGAGACAGAACTGTAAATCCCAGGAGAGTCTGCGAGAGAGATGAGACCTTAACACACTCCCCTACATTCAGGTCATGACGGTCTTCTATATATATTCCTCTTTACCGCCTCTGATCGGTCACTGCAGCGCTACAGAGCTCGGACAAGTCGTTCTACTGTAGGGCTATATCCGGTCCGTTTCAGAGGAAGGTCTCAATCTCAATTACTCTCAACAAGTATGGGTTATAGTGCAACTGTAAATTAATTTAGATCTTATGATGTATAGAACTAAGGCCACTTTGAGATTAGGCTCTCTCAAGCGGCCTGAGAGAGATTTCAGTGGCATTTTTTTTTTTTCCTCCCTTTTATGACCTTTCGGCAATTGTTACAGAGGATCACACGATGCAATTCAATATTCATTATGCTATTAACGACCCGACTGGCACTGACATGCATCAGCCCTGCATTAAATGGAACAACGTTATATTCTCTTTGGTAGCACCTCATCAGCGTAGTGTTGGTTTCCCGCATTATGTCATTTCACTTCTACTTTCTGGAGAACACTCCACAGGCATATCATATTTGCTGGTTATTGTCTGGTCTAGAAAAGAATGAATTCATCTTCATTTGGGGGCGACTGTGGCTCAGCGGTAGAACCGGGTCGTCCGTCAATCACGGGATCGGCAGTTCGATCCCTGGCTCCACTAGTCCGTGTCGATGTGTCCTCGGGCGAGACACTTATCCCGTAGCCTGCGGTGTGTGGATGGGCATGAATGTTATAGTGCTGATGGGTTGAACGGTAAGTGTATAAATGGGTGAATGACGACATGTAGTGTAAAAGAGCTTTGAGTGGTCGGAAGACTAGAAAAGCTTTATACAAGTCCATTTACCTTTCGTAGCAAGAAGATATTATCTGGCAAATCATGTAATTTGGTCTTAAATATGTGTTTGCATCCGTTTGTTGGTTATGTTTTCAATAGATTCATATAATCATCTCTCGACTATCAGAAATAAAAAACTACAGATTACATTTGACTTCTGTTGAACACAAACATTCAGACAAATCAAGACAAAAACATCTGTCATCTGAATTCTTTTAGGCGATATAAATGACGCATGTTTTTGGTGCTAGCAATTTTATTAAGCAAAATGTTCCTTTCTTAATCTCCTCTACAAATAGCGGTTCCAACGGTAGCTTTCGACTAGCAGCAGGCAGTGGCAGTTTGAGATGCTTTAACAATAACACTTGTGAACTCAAAATGCCTCTAATTTCAAAAAGACTTTAATGCGATTCCAAGCATTTCAGATACGAACATTCTAATCGGGGCTGATTTTAAACACTTGATCCCCTTTTAGATAAACGGTCTTCGAAAAAAAAAAAAAACTCCCCAACAACCCAGCTCCCGTCTGAACATGTTGATAGACAGATTTAATTTGGTAGACATGCAGACGCATCTTACCGATAGCGATCCTTCCATCTTCCCTCCAGTTCACGAGTCTTATTCACACATTGACTATTTCTTGCTAGATTCTAAATGATCAACCGTCGAAAGTGTAACGTATCACCCCGTCACGATATCTGATCATTGGAGCTGGTAGTTGCCAGTGGCGCTTTGATCCTACATATTTATCTGATGAGCAGTTGCGAGAACAAATTTCCTACTTTATCACGGAGAATGACACCGCCGACGTCAGCGATTCCAGATTATGGGTTGCTCCGAAGGCTTTCATCAGAGGTCGTACCACAGCCTTCGTCATCTAATAAAAAAAAAGGGAACGGGAGAACAGCAGCCTGAAAGATATTGGACGTGCCCTTTCAAATGAAGAAAATTCATTTAGGAACTAACGACCCTAACGAAGCCGCTCGAGTCGATCACCAAGTTAAAATATGAATAGAAGACGAACGTTTCACAATGAGTCGGCTTCGCTGCTTTCTAAGAGCTGGGAGGAACACGTCCTAGAGAAAAGTGGCAAGGCCGCCGCGACATTCGCATCCTTAAAAACGAAAAAGGCAAATCTAGAACAGATCCAGTTGAGATCAATACATGTTTTGCACACTTCCAGCCCAAAAGTAAAAGCTCTGATTCCCAGATTATTATGCATCATAACCATACAGAAGTGTCCGCAATTGCCTTGAATGTTGACATGTCTACTTTAAAACACTTTGGTAAAGAGTTTCTAAAGTGGATTGGTGTTATTGATGCACATCCTCAAGCATTAATTGCTATTAACGTTGAGACTTTTTTTTGTATTTGAGAGGCGGTTTCCAGAGACGTTCACCCTCTCTCTTCACTTTAGATATTGAGGCAGTTCAATTAGAATTTACAACACAGTTCATACTCTATTAGCAGATGATAGGACATTCATCCGAGCGCCAGAACACTTAAAAGATCATTTCAAAGCTTTTAAGGTCGCAAGGTGAATCGGGAGAGGAGCAAGCCGATGCCCAAAGTGGACCAAAGTGTTTACACACCACAACTTTTCAAACATTACTCATAATTGCTTTTAAAAAGTAACTGTGAATGCAAGATGCAGCATTTAAAACAGAGTATTGCATTTTGGAACACATTGCTCATTTTTATGGTCTGTCAGACCACAGTCACAAAAAGACCCACACTCCTCTCCCTGCATTACTCAATAACTCAGTTAAGGCAAATATACCAACCCATATAAGAAATCCAATCATTCTTCAGTTCTTAAAAATAGAGAGAAAAAAAAAAATGTACAGTCCAATTTTCCACAACCGCGCCTTTCCTCCTGCCTTAGTAGACCCAGTCGTCTCTATCTAGAAAGACAGAAATTCTGTCACAATAATGGACTTTGGGGGAAAAGGTATGAAGAAGGAAACCTTGTATCATTCCAACAATTCCAACAGACCCACGGTTTACCATCAGCACATATTAGGGATTTCATTAGAGCCCATGCACCACTCTATGAACACAAGCCCAAACATAATAGACAGACAGCATTCCTCGTCATGTACGGGTCTCTTTTTCGTGAACGATACTTTTCAGGCTCATGTAGCGGTAGCCAATAACAAACTGTACAGTTAAAGGTAGTTCACGGTCCATCATTCAAAGTCCAGGCGTCAGGCTGTATACCCCAACACCTCTCCCTTATGTGGTACGGGTAAACGAGAGTCCAGAACACCCACCCATCAGTTTAGGTCCTGGCCAAAGTCAAAATCATTTTGGATTTGTATATTTTAAATATATAGCCACGGCCTTTTTAAAACACCACAGATCCTCTTCTTGCTATCTTTTGGATCAGTGCTAGTTGATCCTTCCATTCATAAACATGGTGGGCAAGTCCCCTCTGTACACTGTTGACCAAATGCCTTATCGTACAGGAGTGGAAGTCAGATGCTAGCCCTCTGCTCCACACATCCATTCTTGAAAACAAAAAAAAAAAAGCAGAAGGTAGTGGTGAAGACAACGTTGTTTACAGGACTTTCTCCATCTTCTACTCTGCTTCTTTTTCTCATATGGAAACCACGTCCTTTTGTTTTGAACCAGTGCCTTATGGGTAGGAGGAGATGTGTTGCTGAAGAAAAGAAAAACGGAAGTAAACATGTTGCCTTAAAGGCATGGTTAAAGGAAGCCCAGTGCTGCCAGCTCTTCTCAGATGAAAGTAACTAGCAGCAGTAGCTCCAAAAGTTGCTAAATCTAGCGAGAAAGCTGGCAACACGGAAAGCCCGTCCCTTCAGGCCTCACTCCAAAGCCTCTTCCCCAAAATGATCCTAATGAACGTAAACAACAAACATTGCTATCGTTAGTACTCACAGCTGTCAAGCTAGCAGCAAGTGGAAGACTCCGGTGAAGAGCGCTGAGGACACGCGCAGAATACGCAAACGGCAGGTTTAATTCAGTTCAATCATCACGTAGGGTTGAAATGGAATGATTGGAAGGGCTTATTACAGCCCCACAACACACAGGTACTGGAGTTCTGATTCATTGATTACCGTCACAATGGAATGAGAATTTCTCCAACAAAAAAAAAAATATCAAAAAATGTTTTTGCAGAAGATTTCATCTGTTAATCACAACATATGAAGTAAGGTTTAATAGATTTATTAAAAAAGAAATCTTTTGAAGCAAGAAGCTGGAGGACATTATTTGCTATTTTAAGAATGTGTGAGAATGGAATTTTTGACTTGGTTTTGACCAAACACCGGCCTCTCTCTTCTTATTGTTTACGTGTCATCACCGTTAAGATCATTAAATTGTTTATTAGAGCACTTTCGCTCAAAGTGCACGCGTAACCCCGTAAGGTCGGACGTTCACCCACCACAGTCTGACAAAATCCTGAGTGAAAAACATATTTTATGCTGGTTAACACACAAAGCATTTGACAGTGCTTGAAGAACAAGGGAAGTTTGAGGGGATGATTTTACACTTCTCACATCAAAGTCCCTTCATGTATACTTTCATCTGCATCAAAGTTATTCTCATGTCAATGGTTAGTACATGCCAAATACTGTGTGTGTGTGTGTGTGTGTGTGTGTGTGTGTGTGTGTGTGTGTGTGTGGAGGGGGGGGGAGGGTGGGGTCAAACTCGCCAACAGTAGAAACAAATTTAAACATCAAACTGGCTCACATAGCCGGGCGATCATCGTGTGTGAGAGGCTTTATAAAATTCACTTATACACCCACACTTCAGCTGCACTCATGTGCAGAGAGAGAGCACTGAAAAGTCTGCAGTAACTGTCAATTACAGTAAAGGAGGAGACGTGCAGCCATGTTACAGGCTTTTGAAAATGACTCGGGCCAAAGCAGGATGCATGTGTGCATTTGTAAGAAAACCCAAAAGCCAAGAGGGTAGAGGGACGTATTTGTCCTTCGTCCAATGATTTACAAATACCTCCTCCATGAATTCAACCGCATCCTTGTCACAAACTGTTCTGCAGCAAATTTACTTTATTCTGCTACAACAACAACACAATTCATTTGTACCGCTTTGATTTTCTAATTGGTGTTCGTCTACTATTACTGTCAGGTGTGTGTAATAAGACACTATTATACACATTTAATAATGGATGGATTGTTGCTGCTTGAACTGTCTAATAAACATGTATCTAATTATTATTATTAAGCATGGTTCCATTTAAACCCAAGTAAACCTCAAGTCCTTCTTAATTTACTGGAAACTTCATGTAGGGTTTGTATACTTCATAAATGTTGAATTGCATCCTTGCCTGTCAACACATTTCACATATTTGCATGTCCATCCATCCATTTGTCAAATACACACAATGTGAAAATTAAAATTCAAACCGACAATGCGGGCTGTGTGCAAAATTAGCTAATTAACTAATTTGGAACAAAACAATTTGACAATAAATAATTCATGGAAACAGATTAATTCAAACTCCTCAACTAGCTCAATCAAGCTATAGCCCACATGCAAACAGCTAGCTAGCAAAAACATGCAGCGGTTGTGCAGTACTTTGCTTTAGGCCAATATCTGCTGGTTAGCTAAAAGATCATGAACAAATGTTAATGTATTCACTCCAGTAATGTACAACAGTGACATTAAAGCGTGTGGTCCTTTGGCCCGGGCGGTGCAGCAGTGTGGGCTGTATGTGCATGCAGAGGGTTGTCCTTTTACTGAATGCCTTTGTAATGGGGATGCTGGGGAAGTATTTGTGCATGTGATGGACGAGTGTGCTGTCCTCAAAAAAAAACAAAAAAAAAAAAACAGACCCTTTGCAACTTGAAAATCATTCATTGTGAATGGCTCTATTTCTTCAAGAACTAGTGCATTGTTCACTGTCAAAACTATATAGGTATATCTATGCTTTTGCTCACTCTATATATGCTTTAGACTTGTTAAAGGTGTGTCATATAGAGTGCAGCATGGGGATGTATGACATCCTCCAGTCAGCCTGTGAATACAGAGTGGATTGCGTTTCACGCGGTATGAAAAGGTTGCGAATGTGAGCCAGAGTTGGGTCAGTGCGAGAGCCATGGTGAGCAAATGCCCTTCAAGCGCGTGCAAATATGATTCCCACTCCAGGGGAGATTTGTCAAGGCAGCACTGATTGGGGTTGTGGTGGGAAGGGTGACATGCCCAACATGCTGAAACAAGCATCTTCTCAGCCCAGAGCAGCAATAGCAATACATCACCCTGATCTCTTTCCAATAGGTAGTCGCAAGCCACAAACATGGACACAGCTGATTTACTGCTGCTTAAAAATGTAATTATAGGTCTTCACAAATAAAATATCTCATATGATCATTTGGTGTGTGCTCTGGGTTAAAATCCCTCACAGACGACGGGAAGTTTTTTTTCTATTGAGGACGTCACATTGATTATTGTGGATGTAATCAGCTGTCTTGGCAGCGTAATTAGTACAGACAAACCTCAACGCTTTGTTGCAACGCTGTCTTCATTGTTTCAGAGTAGCGCGGAGGACATCCCATAAACAAAACCGGTCTGCGCGCGGAGCGGTTATAATGATGCGGCTTAGTTTATCACATGATGTCACTGTGGTGTTATCACAGTCGTAGACCCAGCCGATCCGAGAAAAAGGCCAGTGCTCCTTTCCAAAACGCGTCCTCGTGAACCATGCTGTGTTTCCTGCGTAGCTAGGAGCATTGAGAGGCAGGGTATGAAAACTCTGCATATGACAGGTTAGTTTTTAATGACTGCACTTTGCACCATGCAAATGAGCGGGGGGGGGGGTCTAATGCTCTGTTCACACCAAACGTAAAGCGATTTTTTTTTTTAATTACATCACGAGTTTGACCGCGGGATCATTTGGTGTTTATTGGACGCAAATACGAAAAAGCTCGCCAAACGTTTGGTGTGAACGCACCGTAATATCAATTCATGGGAGGCAAGCACTTCATTACCAACACCTTCTTTTCTATTCAGATAATAGAGGTCGCATACTGTGAAGTCCGTGATGTATACAAGTTAAGTATATTTTCAAATAATCGTTCTCAGTCGTTCCTTCTCGTTAAGGAATATGCCCTGCAATGTCGCGACCATCAATCCATACAAGGCTCAAGTGATATTCACAGTTTTGTATTCATATTCCTTTTCTTAGGCCAAACAGATTGATATGCATGAGCCGGGCAATTAAATAGGAATATGTGGACAATTAAATTAAATGGCACTAATTGCTCCAATCATCAGTTCACCATTCAGAAGATTTATTCCTCTTCTGTTACGGGTCCAATGGCAGCATCACATTTCCATTAGCAGTGCCTCTGAGCCACATAATCAGTATTTTAAATGCAAAACTGTATGATTTTCTGTTTATGTGCAGCCTTCCCTGCTTTTTCCCAAAGTCTGAAAAATATCAAGTTACTGTTCATCCCCCACCACCTTAGTTTAGTCAAATGGAATTGTACATTAAAATGTTTAATTAAAATCAATGTCAAAAGGTAATCTTTGTCATAACACCATTATGTAATCCACTACACTATCTACTATCCAGCTTTTCTCTCCGGAAATTGTATAGCTGAGGCGGTATAAGCCACCCAGATTCTGTAGCGTCACGTTTGGTGATTAGCTTAATTAGTCAACGTCATCCGGAGCAATGCTCACACTCATTAAATATATGGAGGTGAATGTCTTATTTTAGAAAAGGGTATTCATTGTTATGATGTCATTAGATTTGTCTTTGTTTCAGTAAAGTAGAGGCCCACTCCCGTTATATAAAACACTGCAGGAGACCCTGCGATCGACGCTGGACGGAGACCTTATTGCCGCCTCTACCCTCAAGCCGTTATGCTTGCACTTTCATTTATCATTCGTTTCATTTAGTTATTTCCTTTTATTTCATTCCTTAAAATCTAAATGAAATACTTGGCGGGGGCGTCATGGTTCAGCAGTCCTGTGGATTGCAGCTTCAAGTCCAACAGCACATCCCGTCTGTTATCACCGCAGACATTAATCCCCTGAATTTCAGGGTCTCAAACCTCGCCTCAGACAAATGGAAGAATGGATGATAAGGATGTCCTGAGAGAAATCCTGCATACTCCGAGTCCTGCTTCACTCGCTGCCATTTTAATGTCGCGTATTTGAATGTCGGCCTGAATTCACTGGGAAAAAGGGGGTTGTCTGTGGGGGGGGGGGGGTTATGTCAGGGCTACCCCTGAACTTCCCCCGTCAGTCTACGATAGCCAAAAGTGAGCTTTTACTGCATTCCTCTGTTTTATATCAATGTAAATTGAAGATATTTGGGTTTTTGGACTGTTGAATAAACAAACAAGTAATTTGAAGATGGCACATTGGGCGTTTTTCACTACTTTCTGATATTGGATAGACTTAATAAATAATTTGTTTCAAAGGGGTTGTGATACCCACAAGGGGGTCACAAGATAAGTCAGAGGAGTTGCAAGAATACAAACAACTAAGGAACCAGGAAAAGAAATCCACATCCCTGCTGCACCAGATCAGGTGTATTTATTCCAGACTTCTCCCTCGTGTTTGCCATTTTATTGTGAATTAGGCTTCTGGATAGTGTGACCTCTTCAGGCTGACAGAAATCAAATAATCAATAAAGAAAATAAAGAAGAAGATCGCTTTTTAGAACTGGTCACAACTGGTGTAAAAACAAAAAAAAAACTTGAGAATCACTGGACTAAATGTTTCAGCAATTATTCGGATTTACAAAGCTTAAGCAGCTTTTCATTTTCTCTATACAACATCTTCAATGACTTGTGTTTCAATACATTTGAAGCAGCGTTTGCCAACACTCGTCTTACTGGGAGAAATCCACATCACCGTCTGCACGTCAAGATCTTTCACAAAGGCACACGCACCGTGGTGAAGAGGGTGAACCTCTGAGGAGTCTTATGACAGCAAAGGATTCCCAAAGTGTTGGGTTCACTGCCCACGCAGAGTAGGATTCTGAGAAACGCTCTACACATGTCCTGGCAGAAACTAGGCAACAATGTAACGTGACATCAGTAAACTGCACATAGCGTCGTCATGTTTATCAGGAGGACAAAAGGGAAGCGGCTTTTCACCAGACTCTCTGGATAGACTATCTGCTGCTGCCGTTTCACACACAGGTTTGTGCTTCGCTGTGGACGGATGGCTTTGTTCATGACAAAAGAATAGAAACAACATCAACGGGTGTCTAACGCGGCTCACAGCGGCCTGTAATTTACAGAAACCAGGTTACTTCTCCGCCGCTGAGGAGGTGCATACCTATAATGATGCTAAATACTATAATAACGCCAGCTTTTTTTGGCTAGACAACCCAATATCTTACAAAGCATGCGGCTCGTTGGTAGACCGCAGAACAGCTGGTGTGTGAGAGAGAGAGAGAGAGAGAGAGAGAGAGAGAGAGAGAGAGAGAGAGAGAGAGAGACAGAGAGAGACAGAGAGAGAGAGAGAGAGAGAGAGTATTTGTAGTTCATATTCATTCGATTGTTGTGGACAAAGAGTTGTAATGCAGAAAAATCTGAAAAATTATATAAGAACTTTAGTTATAAGCATTCATGAACTATTTTTTAAGTTAGAAGTTTGTGTTTTTTAGGACACCCAGCTGGAAACATATCTGATCTGCGTCACAGCAGTCTGTTAAAAATGAACTAGAAATTCTGTTTTTACGATTAGAAAACTTTTCGATAACTACTTAAACAGGTTCTACTGGATCTCCTGGACATGCATTTCTTGGCAAAAAGCCGGTCAAAAGCAGCTTACTTGTAAAATCCTCCATACATTACATCAGTGCAATTGCGCGGATTTACAAGCAGGCTGGCACTGCAGCAGCGGCAGCCTGTTTACCTCAGCCTGCGACACGGATAATAAGTCTTCTGGGCAGCAACAACTCCAACAGTCGTACACATAATAAGCGGCCGTGTCTTCATATGATGTCACCTCCTGTAATTGGGAGAAGTTTTGGCCTTGGATGTCTGCGCTATGATCACGCCAACAACCTCTCTCTATGTCTAAAATTACAAATAATGGACACTCGCATCTTTTTCATGCATCAGAGAGAATGACGAGCGCATTTGGCCATCTGCCAAGAATCTTAAGCTTCACACAAAATCAATATCACGGCCCTAAAAATGCAATTTGACACAAGAACATAACACCATAAAATCATCTTGGCCTACAGCAGCTGTGCGATCACCAGCACCACCGTAAAACACGACTGAAACAAAGAAACGCAGCTATTTACCATATCCCTTAAGAATTTACTGGAAAAAAAAGAATCTTGATGTCCATTTATGGAAAAAAAAAAAAAAAAAAAAAAAAAAAAGGAGGATTTCACAGTGGTTTGTCAAGCGTTTGAACCGACAGCCACTCAACGGCGATGCAGCCTCTCATCCCCCGTGATGTTTCATGAATTAGGCCTCAGTCTGGCTTCTCTTCTCGGTGGTTGATAGCGCGGCCAGTAAGGGGAAACAATAAAAG
>NW_027176262.1:23026125-23123625 GCF_023349555.1 Cebidichthys violaceus | reverse complement strand
TGATGTTAACAGAGAGAATAGAGCTGAAACAAGTAGTTTAATAACCACACATAAAGTCCATGCTCACACATTGCTCTTGTTAGAAGATGAGAAAAATATAATATTGTGGCTTTTTTGATTGACATCACTTCACACCTGAATAAACTGACTTTAAAGCTGCATGAAGATTCAGTGAAATACATTTTTCTAAAATGAATTACTTCATTTTAACCTGAGGTGAAATGATTTTGTAACTATGCACCATCTTCTCTAAAATCTAATCTGAAATTAGACAAATTGTCTCATGAATGTGATTTGAAGTTAGCTCATGCATGAGATTTTGAAGGGCTTTCATTTTGAAATGCTACATCAGAATGTCCTGGTTCTCTCTGAGTGACACCTTGAGGTGGTCTGCTATCAACCTGAGGTGAAATGATTTTGTAACTATGCACCATCTCCTCTAAGATCCTATCTGAATTTAGACAAATTGTCTCAATGTGATTTGAAGTTAGCTCATGCATTCGATTTTGGGCTTTAATTTTGAAATGCTACATCAGAATGTCCTGGTTCTCTCTGAGAAAATCTCCAAGATATCTATCTATCTATCTATCTATCTATACACACACACACATATACACACACATATACACACACACACACACACACACACACACACACAAGATAACCCGAGTAAATACAAAATGCAGTTTTTAAATGATGATTTAATTTATTAAGGGAGAAAAGCTATCCAAACCTACTTGGCCCTGTGTGAAAAAGTAATTGCCCCCTAAACCTGATTACTGGTTTTGTCACCCTTGGCGGCAACAATTGCAATCCAGCGTTTGCGATAACTGGCAATGAGTCTTTCACATCGCTGTGGAAGAATTTTGTCCCACTCTTCTTTGCAGAATTGTTTTAATTCAGCCACATTGGATGGTTTTCGATCAGAAACAGCTCGTTGAAGGTCACGCCACAGCATCTCAATCACATTTAAGTCCAGACTTTGACTAGGCCACTCCAGAACCTTCATTTTGCTTTTTTTTGAGCCATTCAGAGGTGGACTTGCTGGTGTGTTTCGGATCATTGTCCTGCTGCATAACCAAAGTGCGCTTGAGTTTGAGGTCACGAACTGATGGCTCGACATTCTCTTTCATGATTATCTGGTAGAGAGCAGAACTCATGGTTCCATCAATTAAGGCAAGTCGTCCAGGTCCTGAAGCTGCAAAGCAGCCCCAGACCATCACACCACCACCACCATGTGTGACTGTTGCTATGATGTTGTTTTTATGAAATACTGTGTTAGTTTTACTCCAGATGTAACGGGACGCACACCTTCCAAAAAGTTCAACTTTTGTCTCGTCAGTCCACAGAATATTTGCCCAAAAGTCTCGGGGATCATCAAGATGTTTTTTGGCAAATGTGAGACGAGCCTTTGTGTTCTTTTTGCTCAGCAGTGTCTTTCTCCTTAGAACTCTCCCATGGTGCTATTTGTGCTCAGTCTGTTTCTTATTGTTGAATCATGAACACTGATCTTAACTGAGGCGAGTGAGGCCTGCAGCTCTTTAGATGTTGTTCTGGGGTCTTTCCAGACTGATGCATGTCAGTTACTTTGTTTTTCATCTGTTCTTGAATTTCTTTAGATGGAGGCATGAGGTGTTGCTTTTTGAGATCTTTCAGCCGACTTCACTTTGTCAGACAGGTTCTATTTAAGTGATTTCTTGATTCAACAGGTCTGGCAGTAATCAGGCCTGGGTGTGGATAGTGAAATTAAACTCAGCTTTCCAAAAAAAAAAATCACAGTTCATTCATGATTTATCAAGGGGGGGCAATTACTTTTTCACATAGGGCCGAGTAGGTTTGGATAGCTTTTCTCCCTTAATAAATTAAATCATCATTTGAAAACTGCATTTTGTATTTACTTGGGTTATCTTTGTCTAATATTAAAATTTGTTTGATGATCTGAAACATTTAAGTGTGACAAATATGCAAAAAAATAAGAAACCAGGAAGGGGGCAAATACTTTTTCACAGCACTGTGTGTGTAGGGTTATACACGTGTGTGTATATATATATATATATATATATATATATATATATATATATATATATATATATATATATATCTATATATATATATATATACACACACACACACACACACACACATATATATACACACACATATATACACACACACACACACACACACATACATACATACATACATACATACATACATACATACATACATATATTTGGACCTTTTGGAATGTTTATTGAATACCCCTGCACTAAAGGTTTCCTACCGTCCCATCCGATCAATGGGAGACGACGAAGCACACATCCTCCACACCGCCCTATCTCACCTGGACAAGAAAGGGGAGCTGTGTGAGATTGCTGTTCATGCAGTTCAGCTTTTAACACCATAGTTCCCTCCAGGCTTGTCACAAAGCTCAGAGACAAAACACCTCCCTGTGCATGTGGATCCTTGACTTACTGACAGGCAGAGCCCCGGGTGGTTAGGGATGGCAGAAACACTTTCCTCCACCCTCATTCCGAACAGCGGCGCACCCCAGGGCTCCGTTTACAGTCCCCTGCAGTACTACCTGCACACATACAACTGTGTAGCCACTAGCAACTGCTCAGAAATAACAATGAAAAGGAGGAAAATGAAGTCCGACCCGCAGGACACAGACCTACTCCGGAACGTCAACAAGACAAAAGGAGCTGACTTTAGCTGACTTTGAGAAAAAGCAGGGAAGGAACTACGCCCCATTTAATATCAAGGAGGATGGACAGCTTCATGGACCTTGGTGTCCACACGCCCGACCGTGATACTGCATACTGACTTGAGCAAATTCTGGGTCTCCCCATGAATACTGAGGAATTTCTACTCCTGCACTTGGGATGCACCGACACCGATATCGGGCCGATACTGACTCATATAGCTGGGTCAGATAACAGGGACATTCATCTATTCAATTCAACTGAATATTTATATTCTGAAATTCAAATTCCATTTTAGGTTTTGACCAATTTGTTGCTGCATTAAAAAGGGCCACACTTGAATTGTAATTCATGTTTTCCTGAAGTTGTTGGTCTACAATTTATCATAAATAACAATTCAGATAATTTCTATCTATGTATTTAATTGTTTCAATGTGTTTATACAGTTAGGAAAGCAATCCTTAAGTCAAGCCTAATGTGATGCGACCGACCGACTGAATCAGGTGGGAATAGAGGAGAGGACTCTGCAGATATGACAACATAGTTATCAATTAACAATGCTGCAGCTAATCAGTGGAGACAGGATCATATGGTCACAGATTCCAGATGTTCTGGGATATGACTTGAATTCTAAAGCTATCGCCGTCAGAGCACTTCCACCACGAAACAAAACCACACAACTGTTTGCTTTCGGGATACCAAATGTGAAATGCAAAGAGGAGCCGATTTAATTTGGTTTGTTGGGGGGAAAAAGCAGCATGTTGTGCCTGCATTCGCTCTCGACACCAGAGTCATTTTTTGCAAAGTGAAATCAAATCTACTTCTCATTACAGAGGCAGTGTTTGAAAGGCACAATGTTACATATCCACGGGATAATGTTGGACTGTCTCGAATAAAAGCAATTGTCTGATATTTGCTTTCCAAGATGATATATAAAAAAAACCCATAAAACTAAAGACTTTTTAAATACCAAGCCGCACAGCCTCTGTGTAATAAACATATTGTTAAACGATGTGACCAAACACACGAGTTAAAGGGTTTGGATTCTTCCGTTTTAGCAGCAGTTAAGCCCTAGAATGCAAAAATAGAAAAACATTACCGCCATAATTTCAGCGCTATCAGTCTGAAGATCTCAGAAACTCTTCCCAGTGGACTTGAGTCTTTGTGAGATTTGTTCAGGACTTAAATGGGTCAGAGGAATACTGGAATCGTGTCTGTTCCCCCTCTTTTTTTTCCATGGGTGTTGTATTCAGTGTAGACCGGAGGCACTCTCAAATGCCTCATGCCGAACCGTTAGGAAGGAAACCTGCGGGAAAACGAGCCCTCCATTCCTCCCAAAATAGAAGATTTGTGGTTGCTGCAGATTAAGGTGTCACCAACTGAAAACAACGCACTCCATTTTGTTTCCGTGGGGGCCCTGTATCCTCAGATAGAAACGATTTAGAGCCACTTCTGTTAACATCACATTCATTTATCTGTTGACCTTTCTTGTAGAAAGGGTAACTTCTTGAGAGTAACTTTTGCTCTTCCGACTCGAACTGTTTCTAGATGCTACTCGCCGTTATCCATTTACTGCATCAGCCCCCAACCTAAAATAAAAACCTATGGCCTCGTCACTGTCATCCCGGCTCCATTACAGAAATGCAAACACATCTGTATTTGTATTCTTTCTTTTTTCTTTTCTTTTTTTCAACAATTCCACACAGCAAATAGCTTTTAGGTCATTTCGCTCTGAATGCAGAATGAGATGACAGAATTTATGAAGCAATGCGCTTTGATCTTGTTGCGTCGCCCTCATTTTTACAGGAAACACCTGCCTCAAACACATTTACCGAGATTAGGAGTGAGCTTGTTATCTTTCCACTCCACGTTTGTGTCTTTTACAGGACTGAAATTTCAATTCAGGACCAGACACTGTGAAACTGTCTCCACGACCGGCAGAACACAGACGTCGTTCATTTGTTGCTGAAAATGTTGTTTAGGGACCCGTTCACATTGACAAAAATCCCAGCAGGGCTGTTGTGATGCTGAATGTTGATAACAAAACGGAATAAAACAGGTCAGCAGTAGCAACACTGCAATTAAAAATCTATGTTAGCTTAAACCCAACAGGAGAATATACTCACACACACAAAACTGATGTATTAAAAAGGTATTTTCTAAATAAGGAGACTGATTTCTATGAAAATCAAGAGAAACTGTTGCTACATGTTGTGATTCTAGCCTCAAAGAACTCAAATCACAATAAACATGCATCTCTATCTTCATCTTCCAGATATTTCCTCAAACGCTCAAGATATCTTGAGAGACATCGTTTTGTTGGAAAAGAGCATTATTGCCTCACAATCATAAAAGTTCACACCGAATACATATTCGAAGCACGCGACGTTGTCTTATTGATGTGCAGAATATACACGGGTAGGTGGAAAATCCCAAACCAAATTTCAGAGCGACGGGTTGTGATCTCATCACCGGAGAAATGAGATGGTTGAGATCGATTGCGTTGCATCTTTTATAAATAAAGCCCACATTGTGGATTTCTCGCAGGAAAATCACTGTTTGCTCTGAAAACGATACATCTGTGGTTGTGTACATTTGCTCCAGGCTAGTGTGTTATCCAGCAATCTTTAAAGCGTATGGTGGTGTTGTTTTATGGCGATGACTCGACGGTGATGTAGTTAAGCTCTTTAAATTTGCTGGATCTACAAAGCCTGCATGTTAATACTATTTGTCACTATTGTCATGTAAATGCACACAGACACACCTCGCAAAGAGCGAGGGAGTTAAAACAAAAACTAAAAAAAAAGGACAAAGAACAAGACGGACACAAACAATCGGCCATCTCTTTTCTGCAACCTATCTCTGGGTCTTATCTGTCCCATCACACCACAGCGGTGTTAAGCATACCTCACTGGACCCTGCCGGTGGTTAGAGCACAGCCGAACTAGGCCCACACTTTGTAGATCTCATTTGATTTTCTCTGCTGATAGTGGATGCGGCAATTTATGCCAGTGCTCATTCAAGTAGATGGAGATCAAAGAGCCTCGTCCTACCCCCCCCCCCCCCCCCCCCCCCCCTCTCCTCCCCCCCCCCCATCTCTGGTTTCATCAGATCCACAACAGGACTCTTTACTGAGGCCTCCTCATTCACCCGATGAATCTCGAGAGTCAAAATCCATCTGAGCAGAGTGCGTACTGATAATCTTAAGTTTAACAGAGGCGTTTGAGAAATTTGCATGCATTTACATGTTTATCAGGAATGGCAAAATGAGCTCTTCCTATCTTCTCCTGATCAGACCCGATTGGATTGACCAAAAAAAAAAAAAAATTAAAATGCAGTGTGTTGCTTGTTATTTTCCTCTCCAAAAAACAAGAAAAGACAGACCGAGCCCCATTTCCAGGTGTTGCTGAGCTGTATGAATGATTGCATCACTTTATACCGACAAACATTCATCCACAGTGCAACTATGGAGAAGGTTATCTAGCCTCAAATATCAGTTTAGGTCAACACCTAATGCATTACCAAACCTAAGGGGGAAAAAAAACAAACACATTTTCTATTCAGTTTATGTTTTCACGTTTCAATTATGAGTAACACTGGACATTGGATTGTGGTAAACCTTATAAAATGTCAACCAATTTGTTTTGCAATACTTCTGACAGTCCATTTAATATTGTCATTTTGTTTCACCTATCCAGCTGCACAATAAGGAATATTACTACAAACAGCTTTTACCAAGCAGTTAAGAGCACGTCCAGTCAAGCAATCGAAGTGAAGCATATTTAACAGTCAGTACGACTCTTATTTACCTTTTAATTAACTGCAAACTAATATTCCTTTTAGACCAACAATGTGATGCCTTCCCTTTGTTAACGTTGGTCTTAAGTCACAATACAAGACTCAGATAAACGATGTACAACGTGTGAAATCAGTGGCGAAACCACCTTTGCCTTGTGAACCGTTAAAAAGGCAACTTGTGGTCACAGGTTGCCTGTTCAGGAGCTTGGAGCAGCTTAGCATTTGAAGAAGGTCGAGTTAAATGTGTTTTGAGGCCAGAGGAGATCAAACGACTCACGACTCCCTCAGTTTTATCTCGAGAGCTGCTGGTCCCGACCACCACCGTTCTATATCTACCATGTGATATATCATCTATATGCAACTGTAGTGGCGTCAGCTTGACTTCTACATAACGCAAAAGTTTAGTATAATTTTCAACCTATTTTCCCAGTGAGAGAAGTGAAACGCTGCTCTGAGTTGAGCAGCCTTGCTGTGTCATTTTAACTCATTAGCTCATAGCTCAAGAGCTCATTACAGCCTCACCATGACAAACCTGCTTCCCTGAAGAAAGGAAGAACAAACAAACACTGACTGGTTGTTGTCAAGCCTCCAGGAAGAGCGCTGGGCTTTGAGGCCCATTTTCCATACTGGCCAAACGGTGGAATTACAACTTCCGGGTCCTGTCAGGTGACGCCTTTGGGCCCAAAACAGACTTTTCCCCTTTTCTCCTGGGAGAGAGACGTTTGTAAATCAGTGGAGAATTATTTTTTTAGGTAAATCCACCTCCCAGTACGAACACTTAAACAGCCCTCATCTAAATAATTAGGTCCTAAAAGGTTGTAGAATTCACTAATAGCCAAAACCCAGAGTTGTTTTCCTCGAGGTTACAGGAAACAGCAGTCATAGTAATTTCATACTCGACAGCCAGACGACTTTGGCTTCAGCTTCCTCTGTCATTATAGCACGCACTGAGGCATTTATTGCTTTAATTGATTACATCTAACAACACTGATTTGACATCCACATATTAGTTGCAGAATTAACCCTTTAAAAGTGCAAAACAAACACTGCAATTAAAGAATTAAGAAAATGTATTCTTCTTTTCCGGCGACACTGAAAGATGAACAGTGAAGTTCTTTTAAAACAATTATTTTACGCAACAAAGGAACAACAGAAATGGTCGATAACGGCGTTCATCGAGGTTCCATTAAATCCACGCTGCCATAAACTAAACGAGGCCAAAGATGCAGAAAGAGGATGTTCAACATTACCCTAATTACTGAAAGTAATGCTTATGGTGACTGGTCGCTGTAAATTATTAATGACTGTCAAAATATGCAGATGAGTATTCATTCATGCCTCTGTGATGAAACACTTATAACAGCTGTTAAGTCTTTTACAGTCGGGCTCCGTTCATCTTTAGAGCAGATGCCCGAGCAGTTTTGTCAACAAAGCACACCTCAGAAAAAAAAAAAAAAAAAGAAGAAAAGAAATTGATGCCAAATGTTTATCTGATATTCAATAGGAGAGCATATAGAAAGCAGCAGAGATTGCACCAGACAAAGTGCAGCCAAAGAGTCTCATTGGACGGCAGAAAGGCTGCTCCAAAACTACCATCTGCTGAGGTAATTCACAGAGCAGTGATGAAGACAAGGCACCGTGATTTAGCTTCCCATTAGCACACACATGCACACGCACACACACACACACACACACACACACACACACCCACCCACGCCTCCGCACACAGCCGCCGTTCAGCGTTGGCGAAACCGCACCTTACCCGCGGCACAAAGAGACGTCTGATCTCTGTGGATGTGGCCGTTCATGGCAGGTAATTGCATTGTTATTCAACTCTTTGCCGACAATAACTGGGAGCAACTCTATCAAAAAAAAAAAATAATCCTTGATTTCTAAAGAAAACAATGTGCCTCTATAAGAGGAAACCAAATTCCAAGCAGCAAGATAAAGCAGTTATCTGATAACCTTACCTGTGGTTATGGATGATATAGTTGCAATATGGACTCTGTTGTTTTCCCAATTTCAAAATGACGCCTCAGACAAACTTTTCCATCTCTTCAAACAACATCTCAATGAAGACAGACGTTAAAACTTTAATCTGTGTGGCATGACGGAAACAACAAACAATATGGAAGAAAGATTTATCTGTTTTGTTTCATTTTTTTTTGAAGGGTGGAGATAAGCTTGCATTTGACTTTCAGGTCTTTCTCTTAACTTGTTCTGAGGTGTCATACACCACTCAACCTTTTCAAATGTCAGGCGGATGCTGCAGGCCACGGTAGAATTAGAATTCAATGGCAGCTCTGTTTTTCCTCACACACACAATGAGAGGTTGTTTTTTTTTTTTTTTTTGCCTCCGGTTCATAAATAAATGAGCAGTTCTTGTGATTAAAGTTGCATCCAAAGTTCCACTTTTAGATTTGTTAAGATCATTTTGTTGCGAGGACGCCGCACACTGATCGGCATTATCTTTATTATTTGCACCAGCCGTCCCTGAGCAAGAAAGTGCAGAAATAGTAAAAACATAGATAAATACGTCGCAGGGACATATTCAACAGATCTATTGAAAAGGGTAAGAGCCGATCAATAGAGAGTTTTAATTGATTTTTTAAAAGCCGTTTAACAACGGTACATATTTCATGGGCTGAATTTAAACAGGATGTGTTCTTTTTTCCTACATTTAACCAAACCATAACCTGGCCGACCCTCCTCACCGGCACCGTTTGGGGCTTAGTATTGCCACTAAGTGTCTATTGGCCTGGACGATTTTTGGCTGCGATATTCGTCATTTTTATGATTATTGGAATCGTTTATTTTTTTTTTTTTTTATACTTTAGCCAATTGCTGTCAAAATGAATTCATAAAAAAAAATATACTACTTTGGCTCAGTCGCTTCTCTCGCTTGTCTTAAGTCACTCTGTGGGCTCATCATTAAAAAAGAAAAGAAAAAAAATCACAATCCTCGTTATGTTTGGACCAGATTGTCATAATTTTTTTTTTTTTTTTTTAAATCCAGCGCAGTGACAATAGGCATTATATACACCAGATGTACATTCAACCCACGCTGGACCCGTTCATATGACTCACTCCGTTTGTCACCGTTGGCAGCGAATCCAGTCTGCGGTGCAGTTCACACACGTCACTGTTGATAAACCTGGAGAATTGTACAGCAACTATCGGCTTCACCATCAAAGAAAGTTTGTTTTTTTGTATCGCGTCAACTTGCGTTTGAGGTCTGTGAAAACCCTGCCTTACCCTGTCCTACCATCACACCCGCTGGAGGGCATGTTGCAGCTGCAGAGAGCCGAGAGACTCCGACTGCGTGCCACATTTAAAGCAGGATACAAAGCAGCTCAATGAAGAGGGGGGGGGGGGCTCTGTCAAAGGTGTGGTGACCCGTAGAACATGCCTCATAACTGATTTTCTTTCCTTATCCTTTCGGTCATCCTTTCCCGAGAGCTGTAAACGAGGTGCGGGCCAGAGCTTATCCAGACCCGCATCTCGGAACCGACCACTGCAACAGAGCTTATGGAGATAGTCAAGGGTCTTGATTCAATAACACCACCTAGGCTAAGCTTATCAGGCTCTGCAGATGCTGCTACTAAAAGCCATCATTCTTCCTTTGGTTCTGTTTCCTCAGCAGGTTCTGAAGGGGGATGGAGTAATAAGAAACTTGAAAGGAGAGGTGGATACACTAGTTGTTTTTTTTCCCCTCAGAAAAAAGTGAATGTGACCATAGCCTACCCTTCCTCCACGATTCCAACACGGCAGGCGCATGACTGGATTTTAAATAATACATTGTGTGCAGTGCGGTAAAGGAGCAAACAATTATTATTATAGATACAAGACGTCACACTTTAAAATATGGTGACATCCGCGCAATGCATAATAGAGGTTATTGTTCAATTAACTCTATCTGACGCGGCTGCATCCTTAAATGCACAATTAAAAGCTGAATTCCTAATGCATGCATGCATTTATCTAAATCACCCTGTAGGATAGCTTCCTCTGTAGGATTTAGACTGTGGGTAGTTAATGGTTAGTCTACACCGCTAATAACTCAACAGCAAATGCACTAAAACGGATTCATGTGCCGTTGACATCCACAGTAATGAACCTCCTGCATTTATGCAGAAGAATTGCTAATAGCTGCTTTCGCAAAACATTCAGAGGCAAAAGGTACAAAGACATTTTAAGTAATTATGGTGCAAAATAATTAAAAAAATAAACCTGCCTCTTTAAATCTCCTTTGGTAATCCAAGAGCCAAAGGCCATTCTTCAACATGAATTCACTTGCAGCCCATTAAGTGTCCACTCTGACCGATTAGTTGTTCTGTGGCCACGGTGTCTCTTCAGTAAATACTGTAATCATTTCTTTAAAACTTTAAATCAGGAATCAGGATCACAAAACACTGAATTAAAGCCCCAAAGGGCTAAAGCAACGGCTCCCATACTTTACTGCCATCTTCACTTCTTTGTAATCTTTTGATCGTGACCAGGTTTAACCATTGGTGAAATAAACGTGGTTGCTATGATGCCGGTCCATGAAAAGCATGTTGATTAAAAGTTATCCTATTGATTAAAAAGCTATTTTGCAATAAGGAGCCCAATTACTTCATGTTGTAAACATAACTAATGTGGACTTTTTATTTTCAGGGGAGAAACGCTCAAACATTAAGTCAAAGAATTTTAATTCCTCTGCTAAAATCAAACACTCGCGGCGTCACACAAGGCGAGGAGGAGATTGAGGCTAAGAACTCCTGTGACTGTAGCCCCCTGAAACCGAGCAAAGTGGTGATAATAAAGATCGTATTGCGGTGGTTTCAAAGTGTCTCAGAACTTCCTTTCTGACTCGACTGGTCTCAAATCAAAAACGCAGCGTTTGATATTCCAGCTGGGGACACGCCGTGGGCATTAGCGGCGGGTTGTGATGTGGAAGTGTAGAGAGAACAGAGAAAGAGGTAATGGAGGTGCACCACAGAGCCCTAGCTGCGATATTGTTGTTCTATTTAAGCACCGCTGAAGCATGATACGACAGTTTATTCTATTTCAGGACGGTGGCGTCCTCGTGAAAAGAAGTAGCTCCCGAGTCGGGGATTTATGGCGATCACACCAAAAGGTTAACGTCAGCCAGTTTGTTTCCTCGGGGCAGAGAGTTAAAATGTGTTACAACAATGACATGAGTTTTATAAAAAGGGTTCCGGGTGTGATCACTTTAATGAAAAAATTAAATGGGAACGACGTGAGGTCTAAAACTGGAGGCCCCGATGCCTCTGACTCACCGCTGTAGAACGGGGCTCTGACCCCCTGCAGCTGCTTTGGTTCTCTCAAAAGTACAACGTTTGGGAAGCAAACGCTGTTTTCCTGTTTAGGTTTTCATTTGAATCTTGAAACCATAAAAAAAAAAAAAAAAAAGAAACAGTAGCTTGGACTAGTTCAGTGGCGTATTCATAAAATATACCCTTTCAAAGCAACTCATAAAATAAAAAGGCTTCATTGCAAGTTTATCGTTTTTAGAGATGCAAAGATACACAGAGATGCGGATGTTGTTGATACCCAAAGCCCAAGCATCGCTATCGGGACCGATGGGTGCATAGCTAACATGTTTAGAAAGTTAGCGTTTAGTTTATCAATTAAATTATGTATAATAGGCTTGCTATATTTGGTTCCTTTCTCATGTAACAATGTACAGTGATAACTGAACTCTGAACTACTTCTCAGATTATTTTCAGAAAGTTCTCAATAAGTAATAATGATGTCAAAACCAAAAGGCAGTCTGACAACCGATAGATAGAAATAGAATCTGCGACCTCGACGTCCACAACGGCATGTTATTACTGAGCAACAAGTGCCATGATGCGGAGAAGATTGTTGCAAGATTTCACTAAACAGGATCGTGCTGCATCACAGCTACTGTCAGCTCTCCACTGATCGTGTAATTTAACGGAGAAAGAAAAATAAATAAGCGACACTCTGAATCTCTGGATCGGCCCATGTGGGCTAAGATGGAAAAGTTTAGGCCTATGTCACATTTTGGTTTCTTCAGAGTGTAATGTAAATCCCATTATGGCTGTGGGGAAAAGAGTTATTTAAAGAATAATAAAACAGTAAATATGTGAGAAAAACAAAAAACAAATGTTCTTTAGCGCTGAAATCCAGGTTGCTCATTAATACAGTTCACCCTCAACTCAAAACAACAGCATGGCTGTTCCTAGGCTACCGACTCTGAATGAATCACATTACATTAACATTACGGGGCAGGCTATTCTTCTCAAAAACACATGTAGGTCTACAGCTCATTTCATTCATCTTTTTACTTTTTAATAACCAAAGAAAAACACATTGTGATATTTTAAGTCATTAACTTCACTGCCTGTGGGAAATTTAGTCAGGTTCAAATTATTCCAGCAGTCGCTAAGTGACACGCGGAGAAATCAAATTCAAGTCAGGACTGAAAAAATTTAAATATCATAAATGCGTAGTCTAGTTCTGCAGTTCTGGCGTCAGGTGCTTTATTTGAGCAAAGTGTGCTTGTGAATTTAAACAGCATGAATATTCACTGCAAACGCTGATTCTGAGGGATTAGCAGCGCCACCATCGTGAGTTATTTCCCACTGACGGCAAGCTGATCAAAGTTAGAAAAAAAATTAAAAAAAACACAAGAGTATCAAGTCAAACGGAGCACAAAATGGTTCCGCACTAAGACGAAATCATCACTTCAAGAAATCCTGCAGCTATTCTGAACGACGTTAATTAACACGGTGACTAAGGATAATGTTAACTGCTGCAAACGCAACATACTGTATAACTAACACCGACAGGACATAAGGGAACGTCTGAAACGCATTCAAGATCATTTTCTCCACACAGTGGCTTCACAGAATCAATACCCTAACCCAGATAAGGATTGACCTTGCACCGTAGGAGATGACTTCACACGAGGAGAGAGCACCACACCATGGGAAACCGTGATGCAAGTCCTTCCCATATTCTGCTACACTATACACAGAATGCATCCCGTGCTGCAGACGGGCGGCACGCAACTTGATTTTAGGAGGGTTAGGCTTTTGTGCGAGAGGCACTCCAGATTGCTGCGATTTCATCTCTTCTCTGCACCAAACGGCACAATGGAAATGCTGAGACAAGGATGAACGACCTGATCTCGTTTTATTTAAAAATAAAAAAAAAAAGGTTAGCCTTTTCTCCATCTCTCGGGCCCTCGGCCAGCTCTGGACCACCAGGTGTCCCATCTCCCCTTTCAAAGACAGGCAACGTGCCCTATTTCACTAGACATTTAGAAATGTCACAGTCATTAACAGTCGAAAATCCAACCCAACCCATCTTACTGGGGTGTGTGTGTGTGTGTGTGTGTGTGTGTGTGTGTGTGTGTGTGTGTGTGTGTGTGTGTGTGTGTGTGTGTGTGTGGCGCACACATCAAGTGATATTACCACTGAACACCCTTTTAATCCAGAATATTCTAATTTATCTCCAATAGCCTTTGTTAGCCATCTTCATACAGCATAAGCCATATTGAACACAGCTTGGCTAACATTGGAATTTGGCACAAGCGAGGTTTAACTTAGTGTTTTGGCAGATGGCCAGCTCAAACCTTTTTTTTTTTTTTTCTTTTCTTTTTGCTAAAGAATTCAATTTGGCATTACGCCACGTGTGAACAATGCCCGTGATTTACGGCGTCCTTCCCTTGGGCGCATGTATGAACACCATCATTTATACCTGCAAACGGCCTGCTGGTGAGGCACACTACTGACCATGAACGTGAGCCGCGCTGCTGTGGTTTAATCCCGTTATCCTGCAAGACAACTATTTCACACTGAAACTATCAAACGTAAATTGTTACGGTGCCCGCCTTCGCTAAAGGACTCGGGACTAACACGTCGTGGGACACCTGCATAAATTCCGGTCCGGGTCCCGGCTAACGTCGACAGAGGTGACGTGTCCATTATGTCTGTCGGAGGTAGAGAGGTGACCTTTGAAATTCATTCTGTTTCTGCTCACAGATTAGAACAGGAAGTACAAATTCCTCCATGTATCAATCAAATGTCCTCTTGTGTTTGTGAGGTTTCCCCTCACCTGAATAATTGGACAGCAGGATTAACGTTACACTGAAAAGCAAAAAAATAGAAGCGAATGTTTTAGCGAACTTTCCAGCCACAAGGCATCCTCACACGCTCCGAATAACTCATTCCACCAGAGACTGCTTGCTCATTCACAGACATGCAGTGGTCTAAATCATATTCCATCCGGAGGAATGTGGGGGACAGATACAGACCTTGTGTGCATGCCAGACAGAATAAAACCAATCAAAGTGAAACAGTCAAATCCCTGCATGAGGCTGCAGTGTGGATATGCTATAGCTCAAACGAATTCAAGTGAGCTGTTGCTCTGCCCTAAAAACAGTTTATCTTTCTATATGAGCGATCATCTCTCAAACTCACCATTTAACTCTTTAGAGTTTCTAGATTAATAAGATCCCCAAAGTAACGATATTTAAAAAAAAAAAAAAAAAGTGAACTTGGCTTGAGGTTTCACCACCAATTAAGAGGAAATCCGCCACGCAGGGATTTGCTGCATCTAATCAGCTGACTTGAAGGGCTGGTTGTTTTGAGTCGCAGCAGCAAGGCAAAGAGGTAATTTGACTCGACACACATAGGGCATGCTAATGACGGTGTGTGCTTCATTACCCGAGCCCGGGAGTACAACAAGAGGATTACTTAACAGATCTCTCCATCGCGCTACCTTATGTGGGAAATTCAGCTCCGCCCTGAGTCGACTTTCTCTTGAGTTTGATGCACAGTATTGTTCGCACGTCGGGGGGGGACATGCAAATTTCTCCACCCCCCTCCCCCTCCAATACCATTCTGAGAATGCGATTGCGATGCCATTACTGCTGCCTCCTCACTTCATTTACCAAGGCCTGACTCGACAGTGGTACACTGGAATGAGAGTCCCTCCCACAGAAGAGATGGAGATAACAGGATGATTCATAGTCTTTGAAAAGAGGTCACAGCTTCCTGTGCTTTTTACGACGGGACGTTTGGGATTCCCTCGGTGCACGCAGCGAAGGGCAGCAAGCCCAAGCAGCCCAGTTGGCATACACAATGAGTTGTGGCGTGGATAAGAGGCGAAACACCTCACAACTCATTACCCTGAACTCCAATTGCAAAGTCTTCTTTTTTCGATAAGCATAAGTGGAACGAGAAAGTGCCCAAATCCAAATGCATTTTCAAAAAAAGGAGGACCTTGACCACGTACGGGAAATTGCACAAAAGCAAGACATAAGTTGTGGAGGGGGATTACACAAATGGGATGTGGACATTCACTTCTAATAGAGCGAGAGGATGTGAAGGTTAAATGCAAGCTCTTCCCTCCATCCTCCCCGTTTCTAATTACTGAGCGAGAGCCGCGCTCCTGATTGCAGCTGCCTGGTGACTGCAGCAGAAACCAAATATGCTCCGCTGTCTATTATAATGAAAGTGACCGGACCCTCAGGCACTCCGTCAGTGTTTCTGTGGGGAGAGTTGGGCTCCATGACTGCTTCGAGGCTTAACCTACCCGTCCCGAAGAATTCAAAAAACGCTGCCGGGATTTCTCGATCATAACCAAAGATAGCCATCAGGGAGTATCGTCATGTTGACAACGTGTACATGTGCAGAGGGTTGCACCCACGCACATCATGACACTGGTAATAAACAGACACGATTGTTAATTAAAGTCCATTTTTAATGAGACTGTCATTGCCTCCTGGCTAACAGCGTAACACAATGATGAGCTGCATAATGGTTAAATAGCATGATCACTGGAAGGTGTTGAATGAAACCCAATGTTTCTGGTTGTTGATTGCTGGTTACTTTCATTTAGTTGAGTTAGGTTCATACATTGTCACACAGCTGTTCAGCGGCAATGGAGTCATGCAGTCTGTGGCTAGATATGAGAAATATGCCCTTTTTTGGAATGTCTTTATGGAATTTCACCTAAACGATGCGTTTTCAAAGCATCACAGCAAGGTTACTTATTATTTGGCCGCTCTATCCATCCATCCATCCATCCATCCATCCATCCATCCATCCATCCATCCATCCATATATATATTTTCTTGCCCTGAATGACACAAAAGTTGTTATTAAAAGATGGATTTCAAAAGGCAGATGCAAATCAAAAGCTTGCAAAAACAGAAATTAAACTGCTGCGGTGAAATGCAATCTTATCAGATAAACCGAGTGTCGGCTTGGGTCACGCATCACAAAGTTTTTCAGTAGATGTAATCAGTTTGTAACTCTTGAGATTATTGTCTCACACACACACACACACACACACACACACACACACACACACACACACACACACACACACACACACACACACACACACACACTTCCTTTTCTTAAAAATATGACATCCAGTTTTAGATTTGAATCAGAATAAACCGTTCAAAACTGGTATGAAACAATAAAGGAATGCCATAAATGAGCGTAAACTCCAATCAGCATTCATTTTACCCTCCAGGTTTATTTATTCCCTCTTCAATAAAACACAGTAGGCACAACTTGCAAGACAAAGCAAGTCCGTCGCGTAGCTGAGATGCAACAGATAATCATTCAAACACTTACATCTATGGAGCATTTCTAATCGAATCCAGCAGATAACAGTATTGTTAGGAAACAACAACATGCAAATTCCACACAAAAGAGGTCAGAGATAAGTAGCAAACCTGCCCCGAGGCAGCTGAACATCGAGTCACACTGCCACTATCCCATTAAATGTTACCTTGTATCTGCAAACATCCTGCCCTTCTAATTATCTGCAGTTTGCAGCTCAAACACAAAAACAGCTTAGCATCCAGTGATGGCAAACAAAACTCAATCTCAATAATAAACGTAATTGAATTTACACATTTCAGACAATTATGCCAAAAAAAACGACATCATGAGCTCCGCGAAGTTACGACATGGCTGTTGCATTGGCAGCGACCCGTGCTCAACGTTTAGCTGTGTTACTCAAAATGTGACGCAAAACATTTTTGTAGAAGCAAAAAACTAAGATTCAAACCCATTCTGGCGCATATCAGCAGCGGATCACCGCTAAAGAGGATACGATGATGCATTTAACGAACTCGTCACTCCGTCCACGTTAGTCGAAGCAGGAAGGTCCTCTGATCGCAGAGCACAACCAATTATGTGTCACTCTTATAGGAATTCATTTCAAAGAATAAACTCGGTCTCCTCTATTCAACATGGTTCCACATGACTTGTTTAATCCAGTCAACAACTGATTTTCAGCTTTGACAAACCAAAGTGAACAACAGCCTCCCTCTCTCTCTCTCTCTCTCATCCACACACACAAGTCCAATAACATGAATGACTGAGGAAGGTGTCCATCAGTTGAATTGCCTTTTTTCTCTCCTGTTGGCGCTGTCGAATAAGTTGAGCGTGGGACTGGGTCATGCAACTAAAATCAATATCGCGTTATTAATATGAATACCTTCAAAGCAATGAACCGTGCTCCACTGTAACGCATACCATTATAAAAGCCTTCGCTCTCCATTTCAGAGATGTCGACACCTCACACGGTCTCCATCAACACACACACACACACACACACACACACACACACACACACACACACACAACACACACACACACACACACACACACACACACACACACACACACACACACACACACCTTCCTAACTCATAATAAATAAGTTTCCCTGAAATTACCTTGTTTGGACAATGATTTAAACAACGACACAACATGGTCATACGATTCATCGTCTGGGAAATTCGTCATCACCATAGATTCGGTTTCCTGCTTCATGACCGGTGCTCAGTCTCAACACTGCTCCTTGACCACTTCCTGTTGGTTTCCATGCGTCAGTGAATCTGCGCGTTGCCCTTCAATCAAAAGATCACCGGTGATGAACTCGCTCCCAAACCGCTAAATCAAACTTGAATGTAGATCTTCTAGCGTCCTTGTCAAACATGAGGAAAACAGATTCGTGCTCCTCGTTTCTTGGCAGTCGCGCGGCGAGTTACACAATGTGCTGACTTTGCTTTGGTCCCTCGCTCGGGGGCCGGATGCCCAACTGTGTGCGACGGTGTGTGATTCAGCTCTTTCAGGATGGAGTCTAGCCATGGATGGCTAGGACATGCAAATGACTTTCCAGTTCTCTTAGCAGGTGAGGGATTTCTCAGACAGGCTTGTCTTTGAAATGATATCTTTCAATGTGGATTTTCAGATGTAGACTCTGGGCACATTTTCTCAGATGAAACTTTGATGATTCTTCTCCCCCCCCCCCCCCCCCCCCATCCCATCCCATCCCCATCAGAACAGGGCTAAAAAGAAAACTGAAGTTTACAAGTATTCATGATATTCGTGTGGATTTGTATTATATGTCTCACCTCTTTGACCCCAACATTAATACTGATAAAATGATGGGAATTCATTAAGTATTTCACTCACATATAACATTAAATATAACAAAGCAATCGGTGTTGGTGAAATGTGCTGGCCCTCTGTCTCGCTCGTACGTCTCACAGGGACATATTAAGACACTATATGGACACGTACTGTCACTGCTCCTCCATTGATAGGACAAGAGGCAGTCAGTCACCAGCTCCCCTTCAGCTACATCGTGTCAGGTCAATGTGAGCTACAGCTGGACGGGATGTCTGGCTGACTGAAGGCTTTTATTCTGCAATATTGTGGTTAAATACTGTGTTTACTGAACATAAGGAGCGAAGTACTCCGATTTGGATACTGTTGCTGTAAGAATGTTCTTGGGACAACGTGCAGTTCTTAAAACGAATGCTCGGTTGTCTCTCAACAGCGACGCCTCTTATGAGATATTAATACAAACACTTCATAGTAGTATTCCCTTTAGTTCAACAGACACAACATGGCTAACAGCAGGCTACAGCACAAGTGCACTGCGGGCCTCAACTTCATCAATGTTTCATAAAACCATTTATGAAATCAAAACGCAACAAAGCTACTTACAGTACCAGGGTCCAATCTGTATTTCAACGTATTGTTGAAACTGTACGTTCAGGTACAAATGAACCGGTTCTACGTGTTTTAAGAGAAGAGCCTCTTCCCACTCTTACAACATGAAACGTCAGCGCGCCAAAACATAAAGCACATTGTGGCGTGTCCTGGCGCAACAGAAATATTCATGTTAATAATGTCAATCACTGTGACAAATAGGCTGGTTTTTTTTATTAACTTGGCCCTTACCAAAGAAGCAGCCATAACTCCGTTACAGGATCTATTTTCTGAACCGGTGGAGATGAAAAGCAGAGCTGTGACAAACCTCATAATAGTCTACATCATTGCATAATTCTCTTTTTTTTTGTTTTTTGTTTACCGAATACACAACACGTCCTTTGTGCCAAGAGCATTTGCTGCCACTGGTCCTGTCTGACCACAGGAGCAAGATATTGGCAGCTGGATTGGATGTGTGTGTGTGTGTCTGTGTGTCTGTGTGTCTGTGTGTCGTCTGTGTGTCTGTCTGTCTGTGTGTCGTCTGTGTGTGTGTGTGTGTGTGTGTGTGTGTGTGTCAGAGACAGCCCAGCCATAATGTGGTCAAATTTGCCTTTCTTTGCTTTGCCACACCTCCTCTGCAGAGCCACCGTACGACCTACGCGTCTCCTCCACCCGTTGATGCAGCTCCCAGAGTGACGTATGCCAAAGAACCACAAACAAGTCATCCGCTGTTTTCCAATGTGCAGGGTGGGGCACATTCTGGAACGCTAGATCGATATTAAATAACAAAGACAGCGCCATTTCCTTGTAATCTACACGTTATTCAATTTATTAATTTTGAGAGTATTTTATTCATACCAAAATAGTTTCCTCAACAAAAAAAACGGCACCGGTTCAGTTCAGCTTTTTTTTTTTTTTTCCTTTCTCCTAATTAATTCTTTGAATAATTTTGTTCTTCCCCACATGCTCGGTATTCACTGTAGTTACTTCAATCACTGAAAAGGTCACTACTATTATAACAGAATTTAATTATGCTATAATGCAGCCTTGGCTTCGTCTGGGCTAAACCATATTGCTTTGGAGGAAAAGGGAACCGATAAAAACCCGAGCAGGAGAGGCAGTAAAATAACAAGCGAGCAGCCTATTTAGTTATCCTAAAACATACTTAAACCCTGCTCTGAAAGTTAACAGTAGCTGTCCATTTTTAGTGAGGCCATCCTATGAATGAGAAGAAAAGATGTGAGGGAAAGATGCCCGGCTGTCGCGACTCTCCTGCCCTCAATTCTGTGCTCCAGACATAATGATTTATATCACCGTCTTTGGTATTCTGTAAAGCCGGTGAGAATAACATTCTGGCTTTTGTTATTATTTTTTTGCACTGAAACTACATAGCTGCATTCCTGTCTTCACTCGGTCCGATCGTTATCCCGGATGCCGGCCCTGACCCTTCACCGCACATGCTAAATGTAATTGGAAAAAGTGACTTCCATAGCAACCTCAGGAACTATTCAAAAAAAAAATATTCAACAACTCTAAACTTCATTAAGATTTTGGTGCGATATTTGCTGGTGTCAGACAATCATCAAACGTGTGCAATTTGGTTGAAACATGCCTGACAGACTCCGACTAGAAACGATCAAACTCATTAAATGAACCCAATCCTGTGGATTCTGCACCAGCTTCCAATTAAATATTGCGCAGAATGCAAATACACCTCACTTATAAAGCACAGCATGGCCCTGTCTAGGCACATATACAGTAACTGATATGCACCCTTAGAGCTCCTCAAGCCTGTATGTACTCTAAGGCCCCATACTATTGATCTAGTTGCCATTTCAAGATTATGAGAAATAACGAATGCTTAACTTCTCCACACGACGCTCCCTTTTGTGTGAGTCTGTCTTCACAGTTCACCATTTTCAACGGCCTTTAAACCTTTTTTTTTATTGTATTCTCCAACATCCGTGGCTACAGTTTACACACACACACACACACACACACACACACACACACACACACTCTTTTTGATTTTATATTAAGACAATCAAGACATCTAGTATACCGACCCAGAAACTCCAACGTTGGAATAAAAACAAGTTTTTTGAGAGAAAACAAAACGATGCAGAGCTCCACTCTTGACAGGTGTGACACTACACCGCGTCAGCGATGACGCAACATGGTGATGATTGGCGAACGAATCGCTGCTAAACATGAACTAGTGCGCGGTTTGGTGTGTCAGGGGGCAGTGAATGAGCTCAGAGACAATGGTAGAGTCCTGCTGGGTTTTCCCCATTGTGGGCACAATTAGAGACCATTTCACACATGCTACGCTCAGTGAAGAGTAATTCATTGGAAGAAGTCTGATCCACAGCACACCTCCGTGTTGTCACATTTAGAGAAGACCCGGTTTTGCTGTGTTGCTGTCGTTTGCAAACTTGAGCCGTTTCAGTAAAGAATAATAAGTAAAATCCCGTGGCAGGATACTAAATTCACTGAGCCATGCCGTGCTTTTGCATCTGCATTCTTTTCCACTTGAAGTGACTTTGAAAGTGGTTGAATCGGCAAAATTTGTCTCTTAAATCAGTTTACTCAGCATGCAGGACTCTTGGTTCGATTGAATAAGCTTCAGTTACAGTATATAAACTGGAACACAGTGAGTACCACGAAGGCCGAGTCCAGGGTTTCCAGTCTGGCGCTGGACCCTTGTTGCTGCACATCGTCTCCTCTCTGTGCCTGTCTGTCGCTATCTCTGTCCATGCCACTGAGTGACATGCGGGATGCGGAAATACATCAATCACTGAAAGAAAAAAAGAAAAAAAACGTGACACGCTAGAAATGTCAGCTGCAATATGAGTAAAGTAACTGTGCAAGGGTTGGCTTAGAGGCACAAGTGCATCACCCCACAAGCTCATCCCCCCCCCCCCAACACGTGTCACTCATGCCAAACAAAATGAGGCCCACTTTGAGATAATAACTTTGCCCAAAGCTACCGAAAGGCACCGAGAGAAGCAGACAGTTGATACAAGCAATCCACATTGAAACGCACTGCTGACATTTACCTGTCATGTGTGCTGCATGTCACCGGAGCAGCAGCCAATAACCGCTGTGGAATGATCTGAAAGCCCTGTGTGCTTCTATGACATCACCAGTGCATTGTTCGAGATATTTGGGTGGCAGTGCAGCTGAATTAGGTAAGAGAGTTGGATTTTACACAAATCTTATACCAGCCTAGTAAACAGAAGCTAATCACACACAAAAGCTGTCTGCTGGCTGGCTGGCTGGCAGAGACACACACACACACACACACACACACACACACACACACACACACACACACACACGACTATAGTATGAGGCAAGACATTCTATCAACAACTAAAACTAACTCCAAACAGCAATCCATAACACAGACAAACTGAACACAATCCAAAGTGTGACGTTGCTCTTCAATCAATAACCACATCTATGATGCTGGAGAACAAACCAAACAGCTGTAAATGCCACACACACACGCACGCACGCACGCACACACACACACGGTGTCCTTAAGAATCAACGGGGGATACAAACAGCAAGGTATATGTTTAAAATAATTACTTACTTTTGTAAGGGGGTCTGGAGGATCTAAGTGGGCTTCTGTTGCAGTAGCATCCTCTTCAGTGTTGTTTTATTTATTTATATACACACATATATATATATATATATATATATATATATATATATATATATATATATATATATATATATATAACGTTAGTCAATAACGGGCTGTGCTGCTTTGCCAGCACCTCTCTTGTTTGTGCTGATTACTATTATTTTTCTGTGAGGCTTCTCCACGGTGGCGTGTATCTGAAAATCCAGTCCATTAATATCTCGGTTGAACAAACTTTGCAACTGTTCGTCAAAGCGGAAACGCGTCTCTTTCTTTGCCTCTGTCTCCGCGTGCTGGTGCTAATGTTAGTGCTGAGTCCATTGACTGGGACGTTAACGTCAGCTGTCCATACTAATATCCGGGTCCTGCTTCAGGCTAGCAGCCTAAACGTGTTTCCTTGCTGCTTCCAGTGTCCTTTAAAATACAAAACATAGTATTCAGTTGGTGGCTGCAGTTTGTGCCTCTTTCGGTCATGTAGCTAACGTTAATTATCACCCTTTTTTTGACATTAGTTCAAGACATCGCAGGTGATGCTAATTAACGTTAGCATCGCAGGTGATGCTAATTAACGTTAGCATCGCAGGTGATGCTAATTAACGTTAGCATCGCAGGTGATGCCAATTAACGTTAGCATCGCAGGTGATGCCAATTAACGTTTGCATCGCAGGTGATGCCAATTAACGTTAGCATCGCAGGTGATGCCAATTAACGTTTGCATCGCAGGTGATGCTAATTAACGTTAGCATCGCAGGTAATGCCAATTAACATTTGCATCGCAGGTAATGCCAATTAACGTTTGCATCGCAGGTGATGCCAATTAACATTTGCATCGCAGGTAATGCCAATTAACGTTTGCATCGCAGGTGATGCCAATTAACGTTTGCATCGCAGGTGATGCTAATTAACGTTAGCATCGCAGGTAATGCCAATTAACGTTTGCATCGCAGGTAATGCCAATTAACGTTTGCATCGCAGGTGATGCTAATCAACGTTAGCATCACCTGAGCAGACTTTCTTAATTATGAATTCAATAAAGCATGTATTATTATACCTAATTGTATTGTTTTTTTTCATTTCTAATTCTTCATGTAATACATAAATAAATAATCTTCATGTTTTTCTAGCAGCCTGTGAAATGAATAAATAAAACACTTCCGGCAACTCGACAAATGACGGAAATATAATTTTAGAATGCTACAAGAAAGTCACTTACAGGTAAAGTCTCATAATTTACATCCATGCAGTCAAAAATGCAAAATGACAAAATAAATATTGTAGATGAACATATGAAAAGAAGAATAACTAGAATAGCATACTAAAACATATTTTTTTTCCCTACTGTGACATTGACGTTTTGTGATGAATTATTACAATAATAAGACTCACAAAAAAAACACATCTCGACAAGGTCACCAAATAAAATGCACTCATTTTAATGAAGTAAAACGGCATGGTATCAAACAACTATTTCATATCATACCACGTGATGCTAAGGAGTAAGGGCAATTATTTAGCCAGATATTCATTGTGCCTGAGCTCCACCAACATCTTTCCATTCTGGGACAAAATGTTAAAAGAATTTAAAGTAATTACCTGAAAATATCACCGGGTTTAAAAGGTGCCCATTGTGAGGAATGAGTGTTGCAATAACTTGCTGGCGAGGTCGGAACATTCCTCGCATTCTCATTTGTACATTTTCATTGTAACACTGGTCAATGCAACTGTTGTGCAACAGCATGATTAGTCACAGCCAGCAGGAGTTATATGCAATTCGATTTATCATATATGCAATTATACATCCCCCCCCCCCAATACCTTTTATCAATGATGCATGGGCCTTTTTAGTGAAGGCGTACGTCAATTAACCATACTGCTCAAAACAAACAGTGCTTATCTATAATTATATCTGTTATCTGTAGCTCCATTACAGTCCGTTTGTACAAACACATTATGACACACAACTACACTTTGTCGTTAAATTACAAGATACGTTAATTGGCACAGCTTCGTACACGACCAAACATCATCATCTGTCCACGGCATATCCCTTCATTATTTTTCATCAAAGTCTATGGACTGTTGCGAGTCATTTACACTGCAATGCCATCAATCTGGTATCCAATGGCTTAGCTGTGGCATGCCCTACACCCCCATTATTCCATCAACAACCTGTCAGCGCAGAGGAGAGCGAAAAACAGAGGCGGCGAGAGATTGTGAAAGAAAAACACAAGCAGCTCCAAATGAAAATACTGATGTTTTTTTTTTTCTGTAGCAAAGCCCTCATATGAGTTACATGCCTCAGAGAACGGGAGTGCATTTGGATTTTAAATAAGGGGGGGGGGGGGGGGGGGGGGGATATTGTGTTGTCAAAGGCTAGCTTCCAGGGAAACAAACATCAAACGTAAGCGTGTGACTGTGTGACAATGTACCTCCTGGGGGGAAGGGGGGGGGGGGGAATTGTGGGACTTTTATGAACTGAAACTTTAATAACTCAGGAATTACTTACTTGGTTTTGACAGGAAGTGCCCTGTTTCAAAAGGTGTGACTCAAAATAGGCAAGAGTGTTTCCTAATCATGCTCAAGGTTGAAATTCAGCTAGATTCATCTACTGACCAAAAATAACTCTCCCCCCCCTCCCCTCTCTCTCTCTCTCTCTCTCTTTCTCAGCTGCAGTGTTTCCTCTGTCACAGAAATGTATTCCTGCTCTCTGGGCGGATAAGGAGAATCATATCCAGCCGTATGCATCTTGCAAGAATTTGAAATCAGTTTGATGCACCCTCCTCTGAATTAATGGCCTAGATACACACTGCATGTCATGGTAGTTGAGTTCACAATATCTATATATATATATATATATATATATATATATATATATATATGGGTCTGCATACAGCAGCCAAAAGCATAGACCTACAAAAAGACTCACTGTCCCTGTGCACAATTTCAGTCTCAAATAAGCCAAGTCTGTGCCATGTCGAGCCCTTTGTTCGATTATGACCGGCAGATTATTTGAAGAAGTAATTGTCCCCAGGTGTTCCGAACATTCCAAGCTTATTCTCCACCCCCACGATGCTCAACTGTACAGATTAGGCTCAGAGTGAAAGCTCTTCCCTCAATGGAAGGAACAGGGGGGGGGGGGGGGGGGGGGGGGGGAAGACCAAACAGGCACAAACACACTAAGTATGTGTAGCCAATCAGCTTTCGGCTTTGCTTGAGCATGCTGTCCCTCTGGGCACCTTGATCCAGGCAAAGAAAAGTCCTCTATTTCCCCCCGGGGCCTGTAATACCTGTGTGATGAGAGCTACAGGAGCCGCCGCCCGCTGCAGCAGCAGCAGCAGCAGCAGCCGCCGCTCTCCATCCCTCCATCTCTATGCACCACACACAGAGAACACGGGAGTCAGAGAGCGGCCGTGTTTAGAACACTCTGAAGCTCTTTGCAGCCACCTGCTGTGCTTGATGTAATACAGCATTTTTTTCGCACCGATGGAAACACTGTGTAATATATATATATATATATATATATATATATACTATTAATCTGCATGTGCTGTTTTGTGAAGATAATGTGCAGAATTAGTGAGCTGTGTAATTGTTTATTGAATTAGTAACACTTTATTATACAAGTTATTTCCTAATAATGTCCTATAAATGTCACCGAAAAGAAGTACTTCATTTGGCACGGGGCAAATAAGAGACAAGAATCAGGTTGGTTTTGTTGAGTTTAAAAGAAATTGAGAACACATTTAAACACAACTAAATTTGCATTCGTTATTAATTCATAATTTGACACATATCTGTCGAATTGAACGCTTGCCTGCCAAGACTCTGTAGCTTATAGCAATTCATTGCGAACCATTTATTGGAAGAGGACCAGTTGAACCGATAACTAGTGCCAAATAATCACACAGGGAATCACGTTTGCATAACCTGGGCTCATTTATCTAACGATGGGACCCGTAGAACAAGGAGTTAACAGTCGTGTCTGCCAGGCGGACCGGATCGCACAGCGTCGTGTTGTGCTGCGAAAAAGCAAGACAAAAGCCTCGAGCCGTCAAAGGTCTAAAAATTGCTTGTGAAGAAGGTTCACAGCGTGGCCCGCACTTATGTATGCATGGCAGGTCAAATGTCTTCCAACACAGTAAATCTGACTGTATAGTGTAGGGTTTTTTTTATAGCGACTTAATTAGGTATACAAAAGGTCAGAGGTCCCCGACTTTGCATTTTGAATGCAGACTTGAACGCTGCCTTGGCAGTGATGTTTAAATTACAGCCGCTTCATTAGCGGATGAGTGCTTGTCGTGGATGATTTGCATTCTGCATATCAAATCTCAAGGAGAGAATGGCGTCACGGCGGTTCAGGAGACAATCGGGGATCCGTTCTCCACGGTTCCCCATTAATACCGGGACGGTTGTCTTTTGTGATTATTACTTAGTGCACACAACAATTAGCGGTGCGGTCTCCCTCCTGTGTTTTAATTAATACAAAATGCCGTTCACATACAGCGGTAGACGACTCCACCGCAGAGGTACATTTTGCAATTAATCTTTGAATAAGTCCAAGATAATGGGCAAATGAAAGTCTGTCTAGCATGAAATGCATTTTACTTGCTGTTGCTGTGGGGAGTCGGTGTTGTATTTGTACATTCAAACATGCAAATGATAGTTTTATTCTATAGGAGGTGTACATTTCTGTATTTCAATAACAATAAAATGCATATTTTATCAGTTTCTGTTCAAGAAAACGGATAGGACTTTGCAGTCTACTGGTGAGACAGTGAAAGGAGAGTCTTATTGTATATTCTTAGTTAATATATTAGATATTTTAGCTTTGACTTCACTCTGTACTTGACTTGGGTTTGTATTCTGCCTTCAGGTATTTCGGGCAGAGCTTTTCACAGCTTGTAGATCGTCGTCTGTGTAACTGACTTAATAATGTCAATCTCCAGGAAGAAAAAAAGCTGAAGACACATCATTTCTCCCCTCATTCTTTTTTTGCTAATTAAGATTCATCAGTGCTAAATCATTATGGTAATTTTGTCATTGAACTGCGTGAATGGATTAGCGTGTAGACATCTCTTTAAAAGATGCACAGCAGGAGGTATCGCGACAAGAGGATTTTTCTTTTTTCTCCCCTATAAGGATTCGAGTCTTCATCACACGTTAACCCTCTGGACTGAGGAAGACTAGAGATGTAGAACTGGAAACTTTCAACAGACGGTCCGTGAACGTCTCGGCTTCATTTGTATTCCGATAATACAGCTGCTTCACCTGCTGCTGACAAGTTCATGAAGGCCACATTGATCCTTCACTTCAAAACTAATGAAGACCGCTGGCACTTGCTGCATGAAACCACAGCTGGTTACACAACGCAGGCTGAAAACAAAGCGGCCGAACGATGCCGAACCCGAGCAGAAGATATTCATTAACTGCTAGTTGCGCGACAATCGCCTCTTTCCCTGCGTTCAGAAGCACGACACTGAAAACTAACGCGAGCATTATCGTACCTTCAACGTGCGATCAATATCGAGAGCAATCCTTCCGCTTTTCATGCACCTACCTCTCGACCCTGTTCTAATCAGCCCTGAGCTCAAAGAGGGGAAACGAGGATTCATTCTTCAAAAGGCGCCGCACTCCAACGCCTCGACTAACAAGAAGAGAACCGTGTCAGGATGTATTCCACCTTCTCAGCACGTGACTGATGAACAACTCTTATTATAATCATCTCAATTGACACTAGGACACTCTCCCCCCGTCGAGATAATTAAGCTGATTTAGTCACACTTTGGCAACACAAAAGGATGTGTGAGGGTCACAGATCTAAATAACTTTGTTTAATTTGAGCATAAAGAACTTTAAAGTGTGCAAGATCAGTGAGATTACATATCGTCTCATCAGTGTCGGTTAGTACAATTGTTAAGACATTGTACAGCAGGAGCAAAATAAATAACTATATTGCAGTGTAGGTTAACACAGCCAGACAGAGTGATGAACAAGAGTCAGTTCAGGGAGCGTTAAAAATGTGTTTAGTAGTTTCTTTTAATGCGTTCTTCATTCCCACCAGGTGTCCATTCTCCGTACGCGTACTCTCTGTTTATAGTGGTATTCTTTCAGGTGCTTTTTCAAAGCGTTCGGAATGGGAAGCACGTTAATGCCGTCGTAGGTGGTGCAGCTGCTTACGACCGCCCGGCAGACGTGTTGCAGGCTGAAGGGCTGCGCGCGATGGATGGGGTTGGACAGCAAGGGCTCGAAGAACATGCAGGAGTTGGGGTCCTTGTAGTGCTCCAGCAATCCCGTGACCGTGGGGGCGTGGAAGACGCTGGGGTCGTGCACGTCGAAGCTGAAGTTGTGGTTCCACTGTTCGATGCGGGCGTGTAGCGAGCGGCCGTAGCGGCGGAAGCTAACGGAGAAGAGGTAGTCTTCCTGGGCGGAGTCGCGCAGGAGGAAGGTGCCTTCGGGCTTGCCCTCCAACAGCGTCTCTGCCTCGTAGCGGTCCATCACCCCCCAGTAACACGGGAGGTTGGTGATCTGCAGCAGGTCGGGAACTAAACAGTGAATGTAATCGATCTGAGTGTGAATGCGGTAGCCATCGTGCGATTTGTGATCCTCGGTCGGAGGAAGTATGGCGCTGGCGGGCACGTTGGTCGCTGCGACCTCTGGGTCAACCACAGGGTCTGGGGTTGTATTATCACAGGGGGGAACGGAGGCCGAGGCCGAGGCCACCACCTCATCCAGAGTGTCCAAACAGCTCTGTAGGAGGAGCTGGTGGTGCTGCTGCTGTCTTTGGAGGAGAAGCTGCTGCTGCTGCTGAACGGAGGCTCTGTCGGGCCCGGCCAACTCGTTCATACCGTGCGCCAGCTTGGGGCCGTGCTTGTAGAGAGGGTTGATTTGGGCCGTCACCTCGAACGTGTGGATCTCTGCATTGGGTGGTGGCTCGACGCCTTGTTCGATGCTGATGCGCCTGCGCTCTCGCAACCTGTCATCTACGTCCTCCACCACAGTCGGCATGGCTGGCGTAGGGGCAATGCACACCACCGCGGAATCAAGCAAGGGAGGCTGGGTAATGGGGGCCGTGTGCTGCTTAATGAGATACCACTTCTGAGCCAGCTCCGACCCTACAGGGAAGGGGCAGTCGTCCAACATCAGCTCGCTGAGGTGGATCTTGCGCCTCGAGGAGGCACAGGCAGTCGAGGGAAGAGCCTGCGGAGACGCCGCCGCTGCCGTCGCGCTGTGCGTCTTTATTGGGAAACACTGCCCCATTGCATCTTGGATTTTTTGCCGGAGAGTGCGACTGCTGCTCGACCCTCTGCTCTCACCGTCACCGGTCGCGGGCGTCTCTGGAGCAGAGCCGACTGTTCCCAGTCCCGGCCTGGACGCGACCCGCTCTTGTCCGAGAAATGAGGCCGCGGCTTCCAACCCCTGCCATCGCCAACTCTCCTTCAAAGGTGAGGAGGAAGACTGGTCCTTGGACTCGAGGTCGCTCAACAGCTCACCGTACTCAAAGCCATCGCTGACCGGCCTCTCGGCTGCCAGTTCATGGGAAGCGAGGCCTTTCTTCTTCCCCTTTACGCCTTTCCGTCCACTGCCTGGCTCTCGTCTCTCCTCTGACCGGCTTTGCCTCACCTTCGGACGGGCCCCCCTCTCTCGCTCTTTACCTCGGTTCCCCGACTCCTTTGGCAGTGACATGATGAATTATGTGGTGAAAAAGCAACAGTTGTGCCACTCGGGGGAGTTGCCGATGGATGATTTGTAATTGCAGTTAGCTTTTGGCAGGTAGTTTCCCATCCACAGCCCTCGTTTGAGACGTCATTGTCATCGTCCGTGCATTCTGGTCACGGAGTTAAAACGACCTGCAAAACAAAATGAGAGTTCCGCTTAAATTAACTTCTGAAGATAACGTCGTCGTAGTGAAACGCCTTTCTGAAACTGATGCAATCCAACACAACAGCTCTGCTCAACATGTTTCCTTCTTGAAGATCATCATTTTCAGTTTATGTTAAAGAGAGGTGCATGTTTTAGAGCTGCAACTTGTGTTTATTGTCGTCATAGTTTAATCTGTTCATTATCAATTAATCTGTAGGTCCAGAAATAGTCCAAAAATACCATCACAAAATCACTGAAGATTAGGAAAACCAGTAAACTCACACATATTTTTTGTCATTTGATCAATCTTTACTCAAAATAGTTAACGATGTGCTAATTAACTCGTCTATGCAGCTCTAATTGATTCAACTTTATTGTCATTTTGGAGGCTGTTTGTGCTTTAATGTTAGTTACTCTTTAGATACTTTGAGTAGTCTGTAAGATGAGAAGAGTTCAAGCGCCTTCTTTGAATTTAAGGCATTTTGGAACATATTGAGAACTCATAGAAGCAAACTACTTCTGGCCCAGTTCCGAGTTTGACAGATCACGTCAACGGTGTCGTTTCTATGGCCTCTAACTCTAGAAGAAAGCTTTACTAGAGTCCTTATAACGGAATAGATCCTGCCTAAAACACACAACCAAACATCAATCCCTAACAGGAAACTAGGTAGAAGTTTATTCGATCAAATGTGCTTTCCCTGAAAGTATTATAAGTTATGATGCTCAGCTCTTCTTCTTATCAGCTGGAGTTTTCTCCACAGTAGAGCGGGCGTTTTGTCTATAAAATGGATAATAAACGTTCGTGATCAGGGATGGAGCTCGTTCCTATCTTAAAGAACGTCAACTAGTCTTTAAAGAAAGTGAACAGTCGATTAATAATTTCCAACTTTTACCGCTCAACTTGATCTAACGTTTGCCAGCGTTGAATACTTTAGAGATGTCAAATTGTTGCGGCAAATCGACGACTCAAATCCCCCTTTATGCTGGAAACTTCCACGCTAGCTATAACATTAGCGTAAAGCTAAACAAGCGACGCTAACATTAGCTGTTTATGCTCGGTAGGCTACGTAAGCAGGGAAGCTAACACTAGCTTTCTGCTAACTTAGGTACTCTTTGATGCAGGTTATGTTGTATCTATTGCAACTTGTATCGAGCTTTCTCAACCATAGCACAGCCTGTGAACATACCGAGCAGTTGTTGTGAAGTTTCACGGCGAAGGAGCTCCCGTTTCTTCTTGGATAAACTAATGGCCTTAACACAAACTGAGGCTAGCTCATATTAGCTTGATCAATTTAATGCTAACATCGTGCAACCCGGAAGTAAAAAGTAATTACGAGTATTTTTTTTTTTTTTTCTTTCGGGAACGTCAGAACATAAAGGGCGTCTGTGACGTGACAAATGAGAGTAATACGAAAAGAAGGACAGCGACTTATTTTATTTTTTCAGCTGCTAAAAAATGCGTGTCCGTTGTGTAGCAAAGTAAATAGACACAAACACAAACCACAAAGTGAAGTTGCAAAAGAACTGAACCTCTTTATTTGGACTGTCAGTGATCCGGCGGATGCTGCACTTCAGACCATTCACACATATGGGTGACAGTAAAAAAGTAGAGTAAGCATGGGATGCAAAAAGTTCATAAAATATTAGAAAAATGTCTGGGGAGTCGTTAGAATTAAATATAAATTGTACAAGACAAATATATGCAATGTAGCCTACAGCTGGCAGCATTTATTCAATAATTAAGCCTGGCAGGGACATGAACACAATCGTGGGTACACTTGGTAGACGTCTCCATATGACACAGGCTCTGTACCTCCTAGTGGATGCTTGGCATGTGGAAAAAAACACCAGGCTGAACTCGTGAAGTGCATCTCCCTACTCATTTCATGCCTCGCTGGAATGTAAACATGGAGTAAACATATTCCTTGGCCTGTTATTAGTGTTCCGTTTACTCATAATCACATGATTTGCGGCTCAGATAAGCGTCGTCATCCCCTGCTGCATCTTCATTATGCACACAGACGCTTGCAGAAATGTGCCGCACTGTACCTCTGTGTCTATTTGCTGTCAAAAGCTAGAGGCCATGAAAAGGATCATCTGAGCCATTTGTAACATAACAGACGTGATATACAGGATAGTGAAGAGTTTAAAAAAGAAAAAAAAAAAGAAAAGATAGCCGAGAGTCTTGAAGTTGTCAGCGTTAACTCTCTGAAGTCCCTTGCGGACACATGAGTGTGATGCTTTTAACAAGTCAGATCTATCCAAGAGCCTGCTCTGAAGAAATCCATGACTAGAATACTACTCAAGACCATTAATTCAACATATTGAGGATGCTGGAGCTGTGCATTTCAGGCACCGCATGAACAGTTTATCAGGACATGACAGTCAACAGTTCAATAACAAGGCCAGGAAAGATAATTCTCTCTCTCGTCACCGCATTACCAGAAAAAAAAGCAGGCGTTGCATGCCTCGGATCTCACTTTGAAAAAAAAAAAACAACCGCAAAAAAAACCTACCGAGACTCAGACGGAGTCCGTGGGTTACGTAAGCGGGTAGAAGGCTTTTGTTTTCGGGCTCTACCCAGCCAGCTCATGTGCGAGAAGGCGTCAGTTCTTTAATGCGTTACATAGTGAGACAATGGAGTATTCATGACATCACATAACATGAATTGGGCTTTATCCCCAGAGAGATGTAAACAGTGACATTTAGGCGGTATAGATATACAACATTAGTTGCAAGAGTTCTGCTCTCTTAGCTGTCGGTGACTCGGCTCACCATCAACCACCATGTCCTCTATCTACAACAGTGCTGTATTAGTGTGGCAAAACATGCGATTATAGAAAATAAGCATAAGTTATCGATATCAAGGGAGAGTAAAAAATACAATTGGAAAAGATATCTGTAAATAACCATCTTTACTTGACAGACCTCCTATGGCTCTGCTGAAATAAAAAGGTGAATGGTTATCCCTGCCTTATGATGCAACCAAAGAGTGATCCAAAAGTTAAGACCATATTACTTACACACACACACACACACACACACACACACACACACACACACACACACACACACACACACACACACACACACACACACACACACACACACACACACACACACACACACACACACACACACACACACATGCACCTCCGCTCTGCCACATTCAAAGACAGAGGCCGTATAAGACAAGTTTTTTTGTTTTTTTTTGATTCAACACTGATACCACATGATAATGTTAGGGTTCTGAGACTGAAACACATCGAGACACAAACAGAAAATATGGACACCGTCAAAGCACCTTGAAAAAGTATGACTCATCAAATCACCATGTTGGCTGTTTTGAGGAAGAGCGCGCCGAGAGAGGGTGGGGCGCTGCGCTCCGGAGCATTTATTACAAGATCAAGCTCCTTTCTCCCAGAGCCAATCATAAGGAGGCCAGAGGGTTCAGATGGGTTTCATTTAGTTTCCTCACCCAGCATTAGAGTGAGTAAATTGAAAACACTCTACCCTCCTCGCTTTTATCAATTCAATATCGAATCGGCTCTCGCACAGCGCATACCTCACCAGCCCTTATTCACCCCTCTGGGGATTCCTCGGCACAAAATGAGATTCATCATCATTCATGTAGTAGGGCATAAAATAACAGACAAAATTGCAGCTGGCATAAATTATTCGGTCTGCTGTTCTTTTAAAATAAAAAAAATAAAAATAATAATAATAATTATACCATTCTGTTGCAGCTCACTACAACTATCCTTCTCAAATAAACAATCGCACAACCCTTCTCTTTGGCTTTGTAGACGTTTAGAGGAGGACAGTCACTTCTGCTTTCACTACGTGTTGCGTGTCTGCGGTAGAATTACAAAGCTTTTACTCGGTTCTTTTAGTCCTCTCTGTCCTCCTTTTGCCACAAAACATGTCCTCAAGAGCGGAGAAAAAGATCAGAGAAAAGCTGTAAAGTGTCAACCAACACAAACCCTCACTAGCACTGCTTACAGAACAATCGGGGGGCGGTTGGGAAGCGTACTGGCGACTGTGTCCTAGGCCCAATTACGGTTCGGTGGCAGATAGCAGAGATCAATTCATAAAAAGTGCCTTACTTCTGGCCGGACATTTTTCTGAATCTACATGTTATGTGGTGCAGGGGCTGTGGGCGTCAGTGTGTTCTGGAAAGATGCCTTGCTCCAAGGCGGGAGGAAAAGAAGAGTAACTCATAGGGCAGAACCCCTTTAAGACAGCACCGATCCACCGCTTTCCTCTCAGACCACAGCAGACTGAGCCTCTGCACAGCATGTCACAGTCCTGCAGGTGACACGGAGCAGTTCGCTTCTTTTGTTTTTTTTTGTTTTTTTTTTCTGTCCTGCAATATAATAATCATCTGTATTCCATTTTTAATAAACTTAGTTGTATATAATAAAGTACAAAAATATTAGAGAACATATACACAGTTTTTTTGTCATTTTGTAGTGACTGCTCTGCCTGGTTTTCTGAAGCATACGTATATCTTTGTGCTGGGTGATGAGGAACTGAACAGGCCTCAACTGAAGTGTGTTTTTCCTTTCTTCTTTTCATATTGTTGATGTCCGGTCTGTTCCATCTGAGGGGAAAAAAAAGAAAAAAAAGATTGGAATAAATATATGTTTTCAAGACATTTACAATCATAAAATATACTGCACCGTTCACATTTCATCCTTAAAAAAGGAGTAGATCTTCTCCCAAGGCCAGACAAAGTTATTGACGCCTTTTTAATGTGTCCATGGATGTCAATCATTGAAGTATATCTTCTATATCTATTAGATATGTTTCTGGATAAATAGCAGCACTGTGCTGAATTAAAGTACATACAATATCCTCCCAATTACTGTGGAGACAAAATATGCATTTGTTCACCTGCCAGTGCCGTGTTTGTTGCAATGTCTTTGTTAACAATGTCATTTGGTTTCAACAGCAATCCGTGGCTGTATTTCAGTGAGTACGTCCTTACTAGTTAATGCTGGACGTCCAGAAAGCGAGACAAGCTAGGCTAAGCTAAGCGTATGCTACGTACCTATGTCAGTAACTGTGTCTGTCTCTGAGAAAGGAAGGAAAATAGATTAAATGCCTTGAATTTCACAGAACACTCAGCATGTGTTTGACACCATGATGCAAATTTTGTCATTCAAGAACAGCATATGATGCACAAAGGGAAGCGTGTGTGTGTGTCTGTCTCCCCCCCCCCCCCCCCGACTGTGACTTGACTAATGATGATGCATAATTTAGATGTTATTAAAAATGAATGCACAAATATAACTAATTAAATATGTATTAGAAAAGTCAACAGACTCCGTTTGCATGGGAGAACGTGCGTGTGAACCATATTAGCATGCGTTGCGGTCCCTGATTCTCTCGTGGCCTAGTTATGATACATGGAAAGGTGTTGCTGTGTAGCGGGAGGTTTGCCAGCCAGAGGCCTACTTTAGTGCCGGTCTGCTGGGGACGCTTACCCCCTAAGGCGTGCTCTGTCATACTGAGGCACAGCGACTCCAGCGTGGGGTTGATCTCCAGGTCAGCACCCGGAACTTGGCATTCTGTGGGAACGAGGAGAAAATAAAATCTTAGTCCACAGGAAGTAGAATTCATATTACCGTCAGGATTGCCAGGAAGTCAATTTCTTTCACGCTCTGAATTTACAAAAGCAGATGTGTATATTTACTTTCCAAATAAATAATGTCCAACCGTGATTTATTTGCCAATTTCCTATCATCAGTGCACATTATGTGATATCTAGTTTAAAAGGGAGAAATCACCCAGTTTATGTGTGCTGATGAAGAACTGGTGTGTGTGTGTGTGTGTGTGTGTGTGTGTGTGTGTGTGTGTGTGTGTGTGTGTGTACTGTTCAGAATTCTTTGACCCGATAATAATCAGAAGCAGGTGACTGTAACTGCATCGAGTAGTCCTGCTGGCAGCCACACAAACAAAACAAGATTTATCGTACTGTATCTGCCGCTAATAAGGACCAACCGAGGCAAATAGTGCTGACGCACTGAAAACGGCATGCAGTGGCGAACCACATTATTTCTAACGATTAACTGGAAATGAAAACATCGGTGAATGTTATTATTCAAACTGTCTATTAAGAGTTCGCAGTTGCTTCTGGATTCGACGTTAACCTGTCAAACTGTCAATAATTGTGCACGCACGCGCACACACACACACACACACACACACACACACACACACACACACACACACACACACACACACACACAGTTTCACCGCACAGTTGATCATTATAACAGACCTTCAGGGTGAGTTTATCTTCATTTTGAATGAAATAAAGTGGGTGATGGTGGAATTACTTTGAAAGAGTTTTATTATTTGGTCCCCCCAAAAAAATAAGGCCGCTGAAAAAAAATAGATATTCTTTTGAAGAGTGTCGGCGTCACAGGGGCAAATTAAAATCATTTTTAACAAAACATATTTCTTTATGTTAAATGACATTGATTTGTGCTGAACCAAACTATTAACAGCACATGTATGTCACTTCATTAATCACGATGCTTTCCTCACATCATGAAATGTGATTTAGTGCTACATGCATTATTGCAATATTCACACATTTCCCTACAATAAGCTGCCAGATAAGCGTCCCGTGGAAAGGACTGCGTGACGTAAACATCGTCTGAGGTGAGGTACTCTAGCTGTTTGGCTAAAGTCGAGTGTATTCTGTGTTAAGCACGAGTCACAGCTTACATTTCACCCGCTTACAAACCAAAAGCGTGATCTCAAGCGGCCTCTCAAGACGCACTTGAGATTGTATTACGATGTCGGCGTGTGAACCGTCCCGAGCGGATGCAGACATGATGTTCAGAACGCTGGTCTGAGGAGGGACAGAGCAAGCTGGAAAGTGAAAGCTCAGTCGGCAGGGCAGCGATGACCACTCGGGTCTCAAGTGTAACCCTCGACTGATAAATGACACTCATACTGCAGTGATGAGTTATGCCTAGACGGGTTGAAATTGGATCATTTTGAGTTTCCAAAAGAACACACAGGTTCACTCTTTTGATGCACTTTTGTTTCGTCTCTTTATTGAGGAACACGTCTTTTAATAGAATAGAGATGAAGGAAGTTACTGGAATAAGTGTGTCAGTTTGTCTTTCATGTTCCCTCTATACCTGTGTGTCTATTCCATTCCCTGGTTGAGGGTCTATGATGGAGTTATTCAAATCCATATGACTATGAAGTATTTCTTTAAAATGTTTATTAACACCTGTACGTAGGCTGCCCATGACAGGTCTTGTGGGTGTCGGACATGTCAGTGGTTACAATAGACCAGGGGTCACTAATAGGCAGATCGCGGTCCGGATTCGGACCCAGGACCTAAAACCGATAGATAATTGAGAATTATTACATTTTGACGGAGCGCCTTTATTTTAACCGGCGCAGCTTTTCCAGCCTTTACGGTACTTGTTCAGCGGCGTAAATCACATCTCGTGATGCAGCTCAGCCAATCAAATATGGGTATTCTGACAAGATTATTAAAAAAAAAAAATAGAAAAATATAATATCGTGGCTTTTTTGATTGACATCACTTCACACCTGAATAAACTGAATTTAAAGCTGCAGGGCAATTCAGTGAAATACATTTTTCTAAAATGAATTACTTCATTTTAACCTGAGATGTTCCAGACCTTTGCCCAAGGAGATTTTCTCAATCTGGACCTTTTGGAATGTTAATTGAATACCCCTGCACTAGACACTACTAAAGCATCCACCACCCCTAGCTGTAGACATGGAAAGTGTAACACTGGTGTTTTTCGTACAAGTTGTGGCTTTTCTTTTGCTTTCACACAGGATGCTCCGTTGTGGAAACATCCTTTGTTGACTGAAAACCAACAGGACAGATGAATCCACAAAGCTCATGTGTGACACCTGGCACAGCAGACACAGCAATCCAAATCGATGTATATTGTACGAGGTGACAGATTGTTTACTGCATCATGCCGCCAAGCTGTCTTGTCAATTTGTCCTTGGCACAGAGGGAGAGCAGCTCTCTGGTTTGGCATCATTATTATTATTATTATTATTATTATTGCAAAACTCACCAGCAGAGTCAAATCTCCCAATTCCAAATTATTTCTATTCCATTAATCATTTCCTGTTTCCCTTGAATTTTTTTTAATTTGACTTCCAGATAAGCAACATGTTGGTAACACTGGTGTGTGGCCCATTAACACCAAGCGACTGCACAACGATTAACGTCTTTTGTTCCCTCGCGGCACGGTCCTGAAGCTCTGGATCGCCGCTTACGTGATTGGCCACCGAAGCCAGACACTTGGTTGCGTTTCTCCAAAGTTTCAACTTTTAATCTCAGGCCCGCAGCAGGATTTCTTTTTTTTTTTTCCTTCAGCAGCACCTGTGTCCCCACGGTCACAGGTAGAAGGCACTAGCCACATCCTAATGACCGGGAGCACTGGCTTTGTGTGACTGCAGTCTAAAAGGGTCGTTCACAAGTCCATCGTCGTCGATGGAGACGCACGGAAGCGCGGTCAAAAAAAAGCGAGAGCAACTCCGTCGAGGTGCGCAAGCGTTCCAAAGTGGCACATTTTCAGGGCACAACAGCTGCGGTGCAAGATAAAAATAGTGCAACTTTTGGAACGCTGCAGCGCTCATCACATGCCGCGTGACGAGGAACAAGCCGCCGCAGCTGTCAGGTACCGTTTCTTTCTGACTGAAATATAAAAGTCTACTGTGAACGTATGGAGGAAAAGTCACAACATCGCGTTTGAAAGGTCAGCTAATTTGACACAGACAAACATGCCCCAAGCATGAAAAGTGGCACGGCCGGCATTTTCCAATGCGGCTTTTGTAGACGCAACATGTGAATGAGCTCCTAGTGGGATAGACTGTGGGTAAGTGCACACACCGTGTTCAAGAAGAACGAAAGAGGCTTGACAGTTCAGTACCTTGCTGCTGGAACATGAGCATGGTTTGCGGGGAAGTGTGAACCGGGAGGGAGTGGGTCCGCTGCACGGAGCTGCGACTCTGACTTGGCATGCTGTTACTGCCCCCAGGGTTGGCAAACCACAGGTTCTACGAAAAGGGAAAAACACAAAACTCTCATTACGCAAATGCCACTCAACCCGGAACGTTGAAATGGTTCGCTTATCTTTCACCTCAGACTCCAAACAGAAGCCCTTCAAGCTATGATAATAAATCAATTCATATCAAAATGTGATTCTAACCCCTTGTACTGTTGTGTGTGTGTGTGTGTGTGTACAGATTAAACTGACAAAGTCTCTTGTTTTTTTTCCCCCCCTTGTTTTCCTTTCAGAACAAATGTTTACTCTGGTCTTTTATGACTCCTTAGACATGTCACCATGCAGGTCAATACCTTCAGACTTAGTGAGAGGACATATTGAAGGACAAACTCTAAATGAACCTGTTAAAAGTTCTAAACAGTAACTTTAAAAAACAAATGAAAGAAAACACGACGCGATTGATAAATCCGATCGGTTTTGTCCACAATTTAAGACAAGCTACACGTGTGTTAAAGTGCTCATCCATTGACAGGAGTACTGACTTGTCTACCCTGGCCTGCCAGCGCAGGATTAGTGAGCGTGTGGCGTGGAGACGCTCCCCCGATCCCGCCGGGACTCAGAAGGCCGATGCGTCCCGCTGCTGGGAGCCCACGAGGAGTCATCTGGAACTGCCTTTGTCCCCGCCGCCCTACAACTCCACTCACAGAGCCTGCTGTGGGGAGCGAGTTGGACCCATAGGTCCAGCTGGAGGACAAAACGAAAAGGAAACAGAATTCAATGCGAGTTACCGGAATGTTTAATTTGTTGACGCTACTTCATACTTCATAGCAAGTTATTATTTGAACGAGAGAGTGAAAGAGAAGGGGAGGGAGTAGGGATGAGCGCAGGGCGGATGTAACATTCAGCCGGTCCGACGTCTCCCTCGCTGAAGCCGGAGATCAACGGTAACGAGGGGCCGGCAGAGTCTCACCCTTTCTGTCGGTACACAGGCATGTCCAGCATAGCTTTCCGAGGGAACAGGCGGAGCAGTTTGAGGACCTGCTGCTTCCAGGAGACCAGCCTTTTCTTGTGAGTTTCTGTGAAGGCCTGACACGGACGAAGAGGCGGCAGAAAAATACATTCAATATTCCGAGAGCATCAACAGATCCTTCTTCATTTTAAAGAGAAAATGATTACAAGATTCTCCATTACTAACAATTCATGTAAATGTGTCTTCATGCTATTGTCAATATTTCATATTTTTTGAGGTATTATCTATTCAACCAGTGGGTGCACTTTCAACAACACACAAATGACTTAAATAGCAAGTGAAAACGATATCTTCGGGTTCTCACCTCGTGTGTCAGACACTTCTCAATGAGCTGGAGGTAACAGCTGATGTTCTCCTCATCTGGCCTTGACACCAGCAACTGTGTGCACACTGAAACAAAGAGAAGCCAGGCTTTACATGCTAATATCAATTAAGTAAATATGGATCTGAGAGATAAATGTTGGGTAGATATGGATAATTCATTAAGTATCTATGGGCATAAAATGCCGTAACAGCATTATTGCAGTGTTTTATTATGCTGCCGACTGTTTCCTATGTGTGGGTTAAAGTCTGAAGAGCGCTTCCTATAAAGGACAAAACACATGACTACCTCTGTAGTCGATCCACGTGTAATATCGCACTCTCACCTTTACCCATGACACGGGTGAACTGTCCAGCAATGTCGCCGTCTGAGATGGGTGTGGCTGAGGAGTCTCCATCGGGTGGGTTGTGGGACTGGAAGCCCTCTGAGGCCGGCTCTTTGTCTGCTCCCGTTTTTGTGCCGTCTGACGGGGAGGTGGCTGCGTCTGGGGCGATCTGGGCCGCACTGGGGAGGCTGTAGGTCTTAATGGGCGTGATGATGATCTGTTGTAGCTCTTGGAGGGCGTTGCGCAGGTTGCCCCCTTCCAAAATATCCTGCCACGGGATGACAACATCAGTGTTATGAGCTACTCGGAGGTCGCTCTGGGTTTAAGGGTGGGGTTGCGTGCGCAGATATCCAAGCTGTAGATCAACATTTTCTACGCCAACTAGCAAAAAGGGAATTTTTTTTTCAATGCGACTAAATCAAGGGTCACATGGCCATCAACGAGTACATACTCAGGTACTTTTTTTTTTTGATGAGTACAAGCAAAAACATCCTCAAGACCAAACACTTTTGCCCACAACATCGTCCCATTGAATTACCTTTTCTAAAGACTTGAGCACACTCTGCCTCTCTCGCAGTTTCTGGATACTCAAGGCGATCTTATGCCGCGCTCCTTTAGTGACGTTCTAAAAATATGAGAGAGAGAGAGAGAGAGAGAGAGAGAGAGAGAGAGAGAGAGAGAGAAACAAGATGCCTTGAGAAGCAGACGAGTCATTTCTCATGAAAACACGGTGCAATTCATACAGTTACTAAATAACAAACCTAATCACCATTTGTTTCATTAAAGCCAAGGGGCAGAGACTAGATCGCACTATTTGTATGTGTGACTGGCTCAGTCTAACCGTAGGGTGCGTCGCTTAATTTCATGCCTCATTGAGAGTTGATGTATCATCAGGTTCGAGGACAGTAATGTTCACAATTGATAAGGAGGGTGGAGTAATCAAAGCCCCAGTGTACAGTACGTTGTAAGGAGGCTTATGAACCTGCGACTCCAGGTGGTGCTCTGTGAGAATCATCATCTCCTCATAGGTCATCTGGGAGAAAAGCGATGCATATTTATGAAGGCGGAGACTCTTCAACCATGCGGGAACATCTAGAAAAAAATACAGGCAAGGGACACAAAAAAAAAAGTAATGTTATATTATGGCTTTCATCACCACAGCTGTCGGCCGGCTCAATTAGGTAATGAACTCTGACCTTTCATGCCACTGCCATCCTCCTGGAAGGTGTTGCGGGAGGAGCCTTGTTCTTCAGTCTGCTCACTGCCCGAGGAGGCTACGCTGCTCTGGGGCGAAAGGGGTGCGTGGTCTGTTAGAATGAAGCTCTGCCGGCCCCCTATGTCATCCTGGCTGACCCACTCGGAGACGCAAGCCTGGGGACTGGAAGGAATAACGGACATGGACTTCTTCAGAGGGCTGGGCTGCATCTGTCCACCGAGACCTGGCCAGAGAAACGCTGAATATATGAGAAATTCTGAGGAATTTGTGTGAAAGAACAAGCACACTGTTTGCACAATATGATACCCACAATGGTCTCACATGCTCCTGACAAACTGTTTCTTTATGTTTTCCCACAAATGTGAAAGATGGAGGAGAATGGCAAACATTACCTGCGTTATTGCTGTTGATGGGAGAGGACATCCCGCCTGGGAAAGACATGTGTCCGTTCTGGCCCGCTGGAGACGAGCCGGATGAGGGGGACTGGTCGTGCCAGGCGTGACCGGGTTCCAGGGCCTCGGCAGAGCTGGGCCACTCATCTGAGCCCTGGCGTGGGTGGTAGGGGCTAGACGGGGCCCGGGGGGCGTAGCCACTGGATAGGTGCTCCTCCAGGTGGTTTAGCCACATGGCCAGAGAGGTGCGGTCGTCCAGTGTCGTGGCCGGGTGGATGAGCGCGTAGGACAGCAGCTGCCTGCTTTCTTCCACAAACAGGCTACTCTCGATAGTGTGACTCAACACCTTCTGCAGCAGTTTCATGTACTCACATTTGGCCTCGCTGTTGCGCGGCTGCAGCAGAGGCAGGTGGGACAGCAGCAAGGACACAACCTTCTCCTTTGGCTCCTGATGCCACTGGCTGACAATTGCTGAAGACAAAGGGCAAACAGAGAATTTCACCGGCAATTCATTTTGAATTACTAGTTTAATATACAGCTTTAGGAAGAGATAGAACAGTGTTTTATAATCAGAGATAATCAATACTCATATAATCAGAACACTTCTCAGCTACCTGCATTGTTTGCCTCAGCTTCGAGGATGTGGATCTCTGTGCAGTCTGCCAGCCAGTGTTCAAGGCAGATGTGTAAGAAGCGAGCCTGGGTGCGCGACACCCTCTTCAGGAGGGACAACAGTGCCACCGTCTGTTCACACTCATTCCAGCCCTTGAACCAATCTGTGAGGATACCTACCTGGTCTCGGAACATCATGGCGTGTCTCCTTGGTAAGGAGAACAGGAATGTGTGGATGGGGAGGGGGGGGAGGAGGTACTGGAAAGACTGCTCGCTCTCTCTCTCTCCCTCTCTCTCTCTCTCTCTCTCGCTCTCTCTCTCTCTCTCTCTCAGACACAGACAGGCTCAGTCTCACCCCGCACAGCGGGGGCGTATTTGCAACAGTCCTGGGATCCCCTCAGACTGGACCGAGGGGCCCTCACATGGTTCAGGTGCAGAAGGAGCTGCAGACGGGGATGCCGTGTAGATTATTGGGGAAGACGTCGTCTTCTGAAGTGAGGCTTTATTAAAAGCGTGTCGATCGTAGGTGGCAGCGACACAAGCGGGAAAAGCTTGTGTTTTGTCACTGTGGCATGTTCAGGGTGACATCATCTGTGCCCTATCAAAAACAACAAAACGGATAAAGAGAAAAATCTTAAATGACAATTCACCCAATGTCTACTTCACATTTTAAATATGAACCAACCCAATATTTACTTAGTGTATACTATATACACATTCCAAATTGGTCTATCTTTTCTAATTTTACTGCATTCAGCATGACGACAACAACCACACGTTTATATATAAAGAATAAACACGAGTGCTTTGACGGATTAAGTTGATCTGTTCATCCCACAGACTTTAGTACTGGAATATGATCGTAGGCAGTCTTGTTTGGGCACATATGTTTTGTTTTTTTTGCCTGAAGGCCGGAAACCAGATTTGCATAATGATGTTGATGGTTTATCGGCTTCAGTGAGTGACAAACTGAACTTACAGCAACAAGTTTGTAAAGTCATAAATGAAGAGATTATATCACACACACACCAATGTAGGAAAGACACACTGATTCCACCTTTTATGACACGCAAAAAAAATAACAGGGATCAACAAAGGGAGATATGGAAAAAGTATTCCAATCAAGTTTCAGTCATAACTGTGACCTGAAGTGCTATTTAAGGTAATAAACATGAGCATTTCACAGAGACTCCTATCAATCTGGCCCACGCTGCTTGACTCTTATCATAAACAAAAGGAGTGCCAAACACTTAATCCAAAAGAGAAGAGTCCAGGTCATTACCGCTAAGAGCCATGCTTAACACAAACCACTGAAACAGGCTGCTATCCAAAGCACAAGGACCGTCTTCAGTGCGCTGCATTCCCAACAGGTCGGCTAATTATAAGTCACTGTTTATCCGCCACTGAAGAATAGTAGAACACTAGCATGATCACGAACAAGCGAGGGTATGTTCACGTTCAGGGACACTAGCAAGTGCCATCAATGCAAACTGTTGCACCGGTGACACTGTGAGACATGTTGCCTGAAGAACACCCATGTGTCTGACTACAGGCTTTGGTCAGAAGACAGTTGTTATGATTGTCCCTGCGAGGTTTATGAAACTGAACCAGGTTAACGTGAAACCCGGGAGCCTAGCGATAGAATAGCAAACAGCCAGAGTTAGATTGGTCCACTTGTGTTCTTCTCAATAACAACAATTGTGTTATTCTCAATAACATAACTAGACTTTTCATAGCAAAATCACGTGACCACCCCCCCCACCCCCCCAAACGAGGCCTCGTAAAGTGAGGTGTCGCGCTCGTTTTGAATACGGGATGTGTTTGCCAATACTGCCTTAGTATTTCGCTGTAAGACCTTTTGATTAAAATATAGCGTTACTGAGAAAATAGCAAAAAAAATTAAAGCGTCAAATGACTAACTAACTAACTGTTTCACCATGGTTCTCCCGAGTTAATCCATCCTTACAAATGCAGTGCAAAGGGTTTAGCCAGCAGGTGTCGACATTCCTGACTGTATCAAATGCTTCGAAACAGTAAAACATTTTAAAAACACACAATAGATTAAAAGTGATTCAGTGCTTTGGGAAGCTTGGTTTCCTCCATCACCAGCTCCACCAGCAGAGTAAGTGGTGAGGGATTTAGGATTTGTTTTGTTCCGTTAACGCTGTTGCTAACTGTTACCCCTTCTCTAACGTTTCGTGACGTTACTTCAATCTTAGCGGCGCAAATGGGCACGTTTAATCGACAGCAGGTTGCAGCTAGCTAGTTAACTGCGTGAAGTTATGTTAGTTGTGATTCACAATAAACAGACTCAAAAGGTGTGTTGTTTACCTGTGTCAGTTGTCACTGGTTAGCGAGCTAGGCTAACGTGCTACTGCATAGCTAGCTCGACGGTAGGGGATCGCTAAGTGCTAGCGCTAGCTTCTTAGCTAGCAAGTTTTGCTAACAGATGCAATAACGTTAGCTTAGCTGAAAGAAGCGTAGATCTCGATCCCATACGAGGTACTCCTACGGGTATTCCTTTACAGCGGCAAGCTCCCGTGGTTTCAAACAGGCCATGTTTAAGAAGGTATGTACAAAATGTTTATTGCAATGCAGAAAAATAAAGAGTGTACGCCTGGAGAAATCTACTTCGATTTTTGAGTTGACGCAAGACGTGAGTACAACGTCACACGTCTGGGACGGTACGCAATGTTTAGTTCCTCCCACTGTCTAGTAAATAAAGTATCGCTTCCACCCTGCTATGTAAACACATGTGGACGTATAAACACAAAGGTCCTGAGCGTCATACAGTGTTCATGGTTCATCTGGTAAACACATAATGTATTTTTGTTGAAGTAAAAATCGGCACTAATGGGCCAAAAAAACATGATAAACCAGAAGACGTCAAAAAAAAACGCTGACGTTGCATTTTCCCAAAGCCCAGGGGGATGAACTAAAATCACCCATTGTGTCTGACAAACAGCCATAAACCGAAAGATATTTAATTTACAATGATTTAAAGCAGCAAAACCTCACTTTGGAGAATGTCTGGTCAAGGAATTTGAACCACCAACTCTACAACTAATGGCCAACCACTTGAATGCCTGTTCTCTTGATAAAGGCTTTTGGATTACATTACACCAGAAGTCATAAGTGCATCTCCTTTTTTAAACAAGCATAAACCAGAGCAAAAGTACAGTGCAGAAACAAACTAATACGCATACAATAAGAGACAAGAGATAAGAGTGGAAGGCTCAGGGTAGCACTTCTTGAAGAAAGATTAACATTTGTGCCAGTTAATTTTCCTCTGATCTAGTAATTCATTGTTTGATCGTCGCAGCACCGGAGAAAACAAGTGGTAATCACAGAGGGAGTAGTTCCTGTGAAAGAGGGAGTCATTTCAGACACAACCACCTTTTGAACTTGTAAATGGACTAGACCATTTTAGGATTCATGACAAAGACAAAAGATCTCCATAAAGTGGGTTCTGTTTAAGGGTTAATCGACACCAAATAAATAACTGCTGTTGCATTAGTCTGAATGTGCCGAAAGCACAATGTCTTTTAGTTACAATGGGTTGTTGCAGCAGGTGTTTGCTTTCAGCTGTCGGAGGCAGAACACACAGCACAGCACACAGAGGTGCAGAGACCTGCTTGGACATCACTGAGCGGGGTGGGGCTGCAGCTGCAAACATACCGAAAGTTTCTACCAGTAGAGAGCAGTAACGGTACCATGATACTGTGACAGGAAGCTTGCTTTTAATGAAGTTTTGCCTTTGCGTAGCTTACGTTTTACTGCATGTGTTTCTATAGTATATACATTTATATACATAACAAAATTGTACGGTTATTCTATTGTGGTGTTAGTTTAAAGGATCTGAGGAAGCTTTTGAGCTCTGCAAGTTTCTATTTGATGCCCAGCCCTGTCTGGTAATGGGAAGTGAAAGTATCCCCAATCACACCAATGAAATCACACAAATAGTACAATTGTGCTTCTTCAACTTCAAACCGTGTGCATCCATTCAACACAATCTCATCCGTCATACTGAGATTCATAGGTTTGTTCTGCATATTTATTTTTTTTCCCTTAATGCGTTACATGCATTAAAAAACAAAGACGGTGAGACTGTTTTGTGCAACACTGGGCTGAGCTGTGTTGTGAAAACAGGAAGCTGCTGCCTGCACTCCCCCGACACCAGGAGGAGGCTGACAGTCTGAGAGGAGCTGTCAGTTTGTCGTAAGTCTGCCTGTTTCAACAAGGCCCTCTCACCTCGAAGACAGGAAGGCAGAAACGGGATCCTTTGACAATGGTAGGTGAATCTGATGCAATTGCTTGAAAGATTTTGCTTTTCTTTTTGAAATGTACTAGATTCGATGAACTGCCATTCATATACATGTTTGTGTGGGTTTTTGTTTTTACGTCAACCGTCGCGACACAAGTCCACCGTCCGTCCGCCACACTTTCAAACAGGAAACTACATTTTTGCATGACGCAGCAAAAACATTTCCTGCCCTCAATATGTCAGAATAGTTTTATGAATGTTTAATGCGCACATGCGAGGTGGATAGAGACCTCAACATCGGAACAGATGGAGCCAATGTTTCTTACCCCCCTTTTTCTTTGTTTCTATTTCTGGCCTGTAGGCCAATCCACATCACTTTATACCAGGAGCACCAGGACACATTTTAATATTTCTGAGACACATTTTGACTGATATGTTTTTACACCGTTTTGCAGTCAAGCTCTCTGGTTGTGTGTGAGGTGGATGAAAGTCTGAAAGCTAAACTGAAAAAGTTTAGATTTCGAAAAGAGACCACCAACGCTGCCATACTAAGTAAGTAGCACATGCTGTTGATGAATGTTGACATACGTGTCACAAATTCAAATCCTTTACGAATATCGCCGCATCAACAAATGTGAAACAAAAGAATAATGAATCATCATTTTTATTTCTTAGTGAAAATAGACATGGATAAACAGCTTGTTATCCTTGAAGAGGAATACGAGGCAAGTCAAATCAGAACTTTTGGGGGGGTGCGGAGCGGGTTTATTCTGCGTCTAAAGTCAAATCAACTTTGTCTTTTAGGACATCTCACTGGATGAGTTGAGAGAGGAACTCCCAGAGCGGCAACCCAGATATCCTTCTTATCCCGTTTTAAGAATACAGCAAAGTTCTTAAATTCACACAAAGTATATCAGTGTTTTGAAGCTGAAAAAAAAATTCCTTGACAGTCTTGCACGTTCATGGTCTACAGCTACAAATATGTCCATGACGATGGAAGGGTGTCTTACCCTCTGTGTTTCATATTCTCCAGTCCAATGGGTAAGTAATAACAGTACCTTCAATCAAAAGTAATCCGTCTCCTTACATTAGTATTGTTCTGCTTAGTGGAACGACTTAACTGTGAAAAATGAACGAAGGTGTCTGAAATCCACTTTATTCAAAATTATTGTCACGATCCAGTTCTTGGATTTGAGGAATGTTTGACTGGTCACATTACAGATTCTCTTGGAATAATGTAAATTTCATTTGAACAGGATGTAAGCCGGTGCAACAGATGATGTACGCAGGCAGCAAGACTCGACTGGTGGAAGCTGCAGAGCTCACAAAGGTAACGGACTCAAGACGATGCCCTGTAGTCCGTCATGACTCCACTGGCATGCTGGTCGCATTAAAATGGGACAATTATTGATTATAAAGCCAAACGATTAATTATTTTGAAGTTGATTGGCAACACGTTTAGCAGGTTATTTGTACTTTTAGGAGCGTTTGTTTGTTTTCATTCTTCTACCTTATTCATTAGCAGCTTGAGTATTGTTGAGTTAATATCTCTGATCTTTATGGTTTTGTAGATATTGACGTCTTGAATTCTCTCCTTTACTCTTTGAGGTCTTTGAAACAAGAAACGCTGATGACTTGACAGAAGAATGGCTGAAGAACCAGTTGGGATTTTTTGGCTGAATATGCAATACCATCAGTCGGTTTCTTTGTGAAACACGTAATTTTCAATTGCTGTGCATGTTCTTATTCAATTTACTGTATGAAAGGAAGTTTTGAGGTGTCAGTTTTACATAAAAAAATAAATAATTGTAGACATGAATAATCCCCTATTCTGTCCAAGACATGTCTGAACCGACTACACTGATCAAATATTCATTTTAAACGGACCACGGACGACAGTCCTTTACTTCTTTGGGCGGATTATAAAATGAAGTTACATTTATGGGATTACTTACAGGTTCCCTAAATCCGTTAAAGAGAGAAAAACAACCTGTGACCACTGCGTCTTACAAAATGTCACCTGACTTTATTATCAGTTTTAAAGCCGTAACACAAAGACAAAAGCCGAGAGACATTTTTACATGATCCTGTGTGGAATATCTGACAGTAGGAATGGTGGACAAATAGCTACTGGTGCGAAAGTTTAATCTACAGTTAAAAACGGGACTGAAGAGAGATGTCCCCGGTCCAAAAACGATGAGCATCTCCCACACACACATTTAATTTGATATTTGCGATCATAAGAAACTACATCCAGTCAGACTGAGCTACTACAGGTCAGCGACAGCGTCACGCTGCCGCGTTTGAACGTAAAGGTAAGAAAGGTGTCCGTACTACAGATTCTATTCACTGTCACTGGCATCACTGGAATCTGAGCCTCTCTCGCTTCCACTCCCGCTCTGGACCCGGGTCTCCGAGTGGTCACTGCTGCGCTCGCTGTGTGCTGGGGAGGCGCTGCGGCTCCCGCTGCCTCCTCGGTTCCCTCGCTCATCCTCACTTCCGCTGCCCTCCTCCCCGCTGGCTTCTGAGTTCTTGTTGTTGTCGTTGTTGTCGCTGTCGTCGTCGTCGCTACCGAAGATCTCCTCCTCGTCTCGCATCTCTCTGGTCCTCTCCTCGCCGCTCTCGCTCCCGCTGCCGCTCGCCTTCCTCCTCCGCTTCTCTGGGGCCACCGCCGCCGCCGCCGCCGCCTCCTCCTCCTCCTCCTCCTCTTCTTCTTCCTCCTCCTCCTCCTCTGGCCTCTGTTCGCGGTCTTCATCTTCCCTCTCGGATTCGCTGCCGGAGTTCTCTGCCTCGCTGCCGCTGCCCTTCTCTTTATCATCACCTGGAGAAGACAATTCAAATATCACAGACAGAAATAGAGACGGTCGTCCTTTCGCAGACCTACTCTTACTGCGGTGCAGCAGGTGGCCGAATAAGTAGAAACACGGTGATGAGAAATGCACATGTAGAGAAGAGAAGAAAACTGACCAGAGTCCTGCAAGTCCTTATCCAAGTCTTCCTCTTCATCTTCCGGCTCATGGTTCTCCAGCTGAGCTTTACGTGCATCCTAACAATCACAGTGACAGAGAATCAGCCATCAGAACACTACTGTTCAATAACCCAAGCTTAGAGGCAATGCTGTCACAGGTCCAGTCATTAGTTTAGATTAGTCGAGTCGTGTTGGAAAGGATTGTTAAACACAAAAACACGGACTAATACAGCCTCCATGTCAATTAATCTAAATATTACTGTGGTTTTAACAAATCACCTCCCCCAACTGCAACTACTTCATTTAGATAATGTTGAAAAACCAAATGAATGTAATTAATATTACATTTTTATTCTATAAATGTTATCTTCCTTACTTTTGTGATTTTTAAATAAATGTGGAGGTATTGACCGAAAAGGTACGCTTTAATTAAATAAGACAAATAATGATAATTCATTTTAATTCAAAGTTGTTTTCCTTCCAACAACAAAGCACTGTCACAATAAGCGCCACAAAACCACGTGTTCAGTCCAACATCAAGAAAATGAGTAAAAGTAGAAGGCGCTCTTACCTGGGCCTCGAGTTCCTTCTCGTTCATGTCTCGGTGCTTACACACCAGCACTGCGTTCGTGGTCGACTGTGCTCCGGCCTTGGCTCTCCTCTTGCTCAGACGCACCCTGTAGGACAGAAGAAAGGCTGTCAGAGGACAAGGCCCAACCGTTTCTAATCACACCCCCGTTAATCAGGGCTTGTTTTGCGCATTTATCAACCAATTTACAACAAACTCTCTAAAAATGTCTGCATATCTCCCTTTCTTCACGTTGATGTGCACCAAGAAAACCAGTGGCTCGTCTGATCAATGACTCACCGTGTCTCCAGCTCATTGTAGTAAACGCCATCTCCGTCTCTGAAGATGAAGAAGTAGTTCTCCTCATAACCCTTGCTGGCTTTGTTCTTGACATTCCAGTTGTACTCCCTGGCTATCTTGTAATCATACCTGCAAAAACAAAAAGGAGTATTATTACTTCCTGTTGTACAAGCAAAGCTAAGTAATAAAGTGATTTTCAAATGTAGGATTTTCTTAATGTGATATTTTCACGTACAAGTCCTCAGGCATGTAATCCATCCCCTCATCGCTGTCCCTCTTCCTCTTGCGGATTGTCTCTTCATGGGGCAGGAAGTAAGCCACAAACTGATTTCCTTCCTCATCCATCATACCTCTGTAACGACGGGACATGAAACATGATTAGCGTTTAGGCAAAGATATTACTCTTTAAAACAGACATCCAGGCGACAGATAGTTTGGAAATACCTGATCATGGCCTGGGACATCATTTCCACTCCTTGTGGACTTGAATGGTCTTTAGGTGCAGGATCAGAGTCAAAGATGACCTGAGCACATGGGTTGATCCACATCTGCAGAAAGAGACCAAAGCGTACAAAATGTAGTTATTTAAATCTGTAAACAAGCACCTCGCACAACAACAGATTCATTTTTAAAGTTGCACGTACATTTTCTGTCTTTTATTGTGAAGTGTTACATATTTGTTCCCTCCCTGCACTTCTCCTGCTACAGTGAAATCATCTCCAGAGACTCAAAGTAAATAAACAGAGTGAAATGATTGCTCACCTTGAAGTCGGGGAACACAGGTAGTACCTCCACAGGAGTAACTCTGGGTTTACTGTAGTGCTGTGCAATCTGGAGAGAAACCACATGTTCATAGCACATTCTTTAAGCCAAAAATACTTCTGCATTTTGGGTGAATGTGCCGATTTGCATCCGACAGCTGGACATCACAAACAGTCCTTGACTTCTGCAGAGCTCACGCACCGATTTCTGTGCATCCTCAAATGTTTTCTCAATAGCAGAAATCTGGCTGTCTCTGTCCTTGTAGATTTCTTCTTCTGTAAACTGCTGTTTGACGGATACACCAATCCTAAAAACAAAACAAATTTAGATTACACACACACACACACACACACACACACACACACACACACACACACACACACACACACACACACACACACACACACACACACACACACACACACACAAAACCCATCTACTATTCGGTCATTTCAACGTGAATAAATGTCGCCAACTTACTTGACTTCCACTTTCTCGTTGGAAACGCCATATCTGTTGAACTCCGTAGAAATATATTCGGTCTTTCTCATCCACGGGACCACCTTGGCATGCTGCTGTGACCTTATAGGGAAGATGAAAATGTTAAAAACAACACATCTTCCACGTGTTTCTATAAGACCATAAAAGCTGCCTATTCAGCGGTCCTCACCTCTTCGAACTGGATGGAGCCTGGATGTCCTCTTCCAACAGTTTTTCATCAGCAGGGTCCAGCAGTACTGAGAATATGAAAGAGCGGTTCAGTCTACGCAGACATTTGACAAAGCAGTCAAGAAAACGACAAACGGTACGTCGCATGCAACGCGACAACGAGAGACCTACTATTTGGGTCAATGCGGTAGGTGTCTGGGTTGATGAGATCAATGGTGACCCCGAGGTCTGGCTCAGTCAGGAGCTCATGTTTGTGTTGCTTCTCTAGAGAAGTGGCTTTATATTGTACAAACCTGCCACAACAGGAACAAAAACAGATCAAAAGTCAAGCTGTGCCCACGTTCACCGGCGTGATCGCCTCCCGAGGACAGAGAGGCTGGATGTTTACCTGTGCTGATCAAACGGATATGTGATGAATTTGGGGTCAAAGGGGATGTCAGGAAGGCTGTTGCAGTACTTCACTCGACAGACCACCCCCGACCTGTCGTGGGCACAAAAGTACAGTTTGGGTTACTCAGACACTTTTATATATAAAAAAAAAAAAAAAAAAAGAAAAAAAAAAAAAAAGGGAGGCACTCGGAATGACTGTAAACAAAAATAAATACTATTCTGAATATGCTTACCTCTCTGGAACAGTTCTGTGAGAGGATGGCCTACTGGAAGAGAAAACAAAAACTTGTCAGACCATCTCCTATAAACTAACGCTGGACTGTGACATTGAAATGTTTCTGTAAAAAGGCTGTTGAATATGTTAACAGTCATCAAGTCAACAATCATTCCTGAAGCGTGCAGACCGCTAAAGAACAGCCTGTATGCCAAGTTACTGGTTGAATTCACATTACAGTCTAAAGTGAACGCATGATGCTCTGTCTGGCCGTCACTAGCTTCACGTTACTGTTAGCATTAGGACTAGCTCACTTTAGCTAGCTTAAAAAAAAAAACACAGTTTCGTTAACACAGTGTTGGCCTGTTGATTTGCTTCTGTATTAAGTTAGAACGACTGACTGGATAGATACAATTAACATAACGCTATGTAAAATTATTTCAAATAGCGCTAAATAATCAGGTTAGCGCGCTTAATTACCCTAGCAAGCTACTTGACGCTGAGCTTCCTTCTTAGCTTAGCTGCTAACTAGCATCGTTAGCTAATGTTGGACACAAGTGACCCCCTAATAACCAAATGTCGACGACTTGTAGCGGCTTTAACATGAACTAATAACATTAAAATGAATTACCCAATGAAGACGAGCGGATAGTTTAACACCCTCGTAAACATTGTTGTTGTACTTGCCTGTGGCCGTCTTCTCGTTGAGATTGTGTCTGAATCGTTGGAGCCATGTTTATGAAAAAAAAATGCTCGCAACTGAAAACAGTTGTTTGTTTGCACAAATAATCAACAATAATACGCCAGATGACTAACAAAAGTCCTCGATGCACGTAAATCTACAACTATGTATTACATCTGACTTTAATCACAATGTATACTGCATTATTATTGCGACCCCGGCAGCATAGGCCGATACCCCGGATGTGGACTGACTTTCACGGGTCTGAGGAGGACCGTGAGCGACCCCTACTGACCCGGCATGTGAGGTGCGAGGCTGCACAATGTAGCGCTCAGAAGAAGAAAACAACTTGCACTTAAAAATACTTTTATTTAGCATATGTTTACAAAACAATATTGTTTGTCTCAAAATGAGACCCAAACTATCTGCTGGTTTCGTTCAAAAGCAAACCCTTTAATTGACAGAGAAAGAATGCACAAATATCTCGGCAGACCAATAATCTCACAGGCTTGCAAATGTATTTAAAATGTATAATTACACATTTTATTGCATTAACTAGATATAATACTGACATATTGCTCTAGGGGAGGAGTCCTAACATGGGGGCATACTCTCCCCACTATTATCTTTGTCACTTTTTCTTTTAGTACATACAGCAGCTGCCCTTACACAGTAGTGTTGCATGCAGTATGCATTCAATTGGGACAGACTCCTCATCATTATAGTGCACCCTGAACTTTGACCCTCTTGCTTATATGTTGTATTGAGGGTCAAATTGCCAGAGAAGCATGCTGGCTTGCATACTGCAAAATGTGACCTGATGCAGTAGAACATGTGGATATTTTTGGCATATTGCATTTGACATACTATGTGTACAGAATACACATTGCTCCTTTCGGGGGAAAAAAAACAATTGAGATGACAAGGTCCACTTTTAGGGTTTTCAATCCTATTTTGTGATCTTCAACAGCAGATGGAGCTTTTGCAGTTTGCGATGGAAATGGCTCAGTTATCATGTATCCTCAGTGTGACATTTCAGTCTTATATCGGGATAGAGACACGTGACAACATGACAAAGTCCCTCTGCAGATAAAGAACATAATTTATAACAGGTTTACTGCAATCTGATATTGCAGTAAATCTAAATGTAAAACACAGATAAAGCTGCAGACAGCAACAAATGTAGCTGCATAGGTCGGCAGTATTATTAAAACACCATCTTCTCAAAATGGAGTTAAAAAAAGAACAAAACAAACCAAGCATTTTCTGCTACATTCATTCTGCCTCCCTTAAATCGTAAAGTGAAAATATACATTTTGGGCATGACACACATCAATCACCGAGGACCTCCCTCTACATGTTAGTTGCGCCTTCACTCGTGCTGCAACCCTCCACCACCTCGTATCAAAAGGGGGGGGCCTACATTTAACGACGTTAACGAGGACTGCGCGCAAGGCAGTCAATGCAAAGTAAAAACAGCTATTGCTTCCCATCAGCTGTTGTTCAGCCATAGAACAGCCTCTATTGAGTCCTTTCAGTGGAGATCTTGATCTTTTTCCCTCTCAGGCCTGCATCTCTGTCTGAATGTGGGCATCAGCTCTGTGGAGAGAGACAAGAGGTTATACCTTGCACACAAATTGTTATAATGAATTAATCAGGATTACAAATACAGTTCTTACCTGCTCAACATGTATATTATCTGTCCAGGATCATCTGCAAATACCCTGTAACATATATATATATATATAACAGCTTGATTAAAACATAGTGTTCATTTACCCATGAACCCAGTACACACAACACTGATTATACAATAGACGTTGTCCATTAGGCCTTCAGTGTTTTACCATCTATCAGTTCAGGAAGGGCTGGAGGACTCTTACGGTCTAAATTTGGGTCCTATCAAGAAATTGGAGATGACGTCTTAACTTTTCTTCTCTCCCTCGACTTCCAAGTAAGTTGACAAATGAGTGTTTACGGGGAAAACAAAGTCACAGATCTGGGGCCAGTACCACACAGCAATCTGTCTCTCTGTTGGTTCCATGGCTTACTTTATAGTAAGGCTAAGGGTATAAAGAAGTGTGGTGAGAATGTGTTTAACTCTTTTGTCTACTGTTGAACAAACTATTATGCATTTTTGAGGCGCAGAAGAAAAAAAAGTGAACCAAGTAAAAAACACCTCTTACCCATCTCCCCAGTAGTAAAAAGCCCGGTCCTGGTAGAACATGGACAGAAACAGCCAAACACTTATTGTCTCGACCCAGAAGATAACAAACAGGAACCATAGTGATGACAGCACGACTTCACACAACATCCTGGAGCTCTGTGAGGGCGCCACACCAACAGTACAAAGATAAGTGATGCCTTCTGGTATATCATGATCCTAGTGTTTATACCGTGAATCTAAAAAGAATTCACCTGTCCTGACTTTTCAAGAGTAATTCTTCGAACATGCGTCTACCGTCAGGGAACATACAGCTTATGTCGTAACAGTGCATACATTAAATATTGTAAATAACATCAACTTTTTGAATGCAATGTGCAAATGTCAAGTCAGCATACAATACGTTTTTGTTCATACATTATTCACTTATACAGCATATTTCAGTCATCATCATTTGTACAGTATATTAGATCAAGTCTTATCCATCCCAAATATGTTTTGTAAATTCTATTTATAGTACGTCATAAAGTGCTACTGTAGGTATACTATAATTACACAAGACATAATGTAATATCGTATTGTATTAAATCATTTAAGATTATTGAGTTGGGCACAATAAATGTGTGCAAAAACGATTTAGTATCACACGTTTAGAACATATACAATGTAAAAGAAGGTTTAGCAAGATAAAAACACTATGAACACGGATGTTGCCAATTCAACGGCTAACCGCTCACTTCTTCTCACTTCATCTAACGTTAGCCGTTTAATGTCTATCAGGCCTAACGTATGCATTCTACAAGACAGAAGTTCACGTTAGCTGCAAAAGTCAACGTCACTAAACGTCGTGAACCGTTACTACAATGCATATTGAGCTATAGGGTCCATGTCCTCGATGCAGTGCATATAATAATGTATTATATTATAGTATAATAACGCTTCTTTAGCGTTAGGGACGTCTACCGTTAGCTTGGCGGCTAAAGTCGTGAACAAGACGAAGTCACAGAGGAACAAACTGCAGCTCACAGCTAACGTCAAGTTCTATCAGATTGTTAACCGGGCAGAAGATCGTTTAGTTGATTCCACCGTTTACTCACTCAAATAAACGACTCTAGTACCGGCATTCCGTTGACAGGCTAGCGAAACATTCACATTTGTTTACAACACTCGTCACATATCACGTTACACGTACTTCCGCTTGTAGGACAAGGCTATTGAATAAAGGCTGGGAGCTTTTTGGGGGGGTTTGGCACATGCGCAGTTCAACCGCAGCGTTGCCGTTGGGAGTGTTACTGCACACGGCGCTAGAAAACAGGGTTCGAGTCCGCTCACGCGCAGACCAGACTTAACTGCGCATGTGTCGAATCTCAACGATGTGACGCAAGACACCGCCTCTTTTTAACGCACCGTGGATATAATTGGTTGCTTGACTGTGGCGCTCCTGCATGCCACAGTACTGTCATGCTTTGCCAACGAATGCCATGATACAACACAAATAAATAAAATAAAAACACGAGGCCAGATATACTAAAATTACTTTATTACAGCTGATTTCTGTTCAATATCCCTCTGCCAACACAATGCTAAATATAATACAAACAAATAGTAAATTTGAACCTATTTTTATTCTGTTTTATGAATCTTTTTACACAATTTAAATCCACTTTTAGTACTTTACCATCTCTTATGTAGTATCTTTATAATCTCTGACATTCAATAACAAGTTCCACCGTCTATACATTTTAATACAGGTTATGAGTTGTAGTGGTAATGTGCCAAAGAAGAATACTGACATCTTCAAAGAAATGCAATCTCTTTTCATAATTTGCCTGTCATCCACTTGATCTTTTCAAGCCTTTTCTCTTTGGCCACTAGACCAGAACCAAAGTTGTTTTAATGTTTCACGCCGTCTGCCCGCTGATAGGTAAAAACATGGCGATGAGACAACGCAATGGTATCTGGGCTTGGCAACTCAGGTATGGCACAGTGTTTGACCATAAAAAAGGATCGCCATCTTTGTTGCCGATTCTCATTCTGTTTCCCCAAAAAGCTTTCAGTCAGTAGGACACAATTTGACATCAAAGTTTAAAAATAAAAAAAAAAGAATAAAATCCAGGTTTGTGGCGACAATGATTGACAACAATATCCAGACTCCCTCACACACACTAACATAAGAACTGAACAGAAGTTGTGCATACAAACTTAAGGTTGGCATGCATGTGAGGTTTGATTGGCCCGACATTCAAACTCTTGGCTTTTTTTTTGACTTAAGGTAAGATTCAGATCACGATGAATACATTCTCCTTTTTCTTTACCAAGTATCAATGAATCAGAAATAAAATGATGAATATAACCTGCTGTGTTACAGTAGCTGGAACTAGTCACTTAGCAATAACAAAAAAAAAAAAAAAAAAAAGTTGTGTGTTTTGGGACCAAACCATAAGCAGCTTGATATAATGCATACTTTAGGATAAAATATATTTACACATTTATTAAAGGAAAACAGAGCCCAGCATTGTTGTGTCCTCCAACGTGACAGGAATCTATCACAGTGTGACACTCGGAAAGAATTTGAACAGGTGGCTTTGAAGTGTGCGGGAGAAGGAACTCTTCAGTGATGACGCTCAGAGACGCCTGACTGAAGAAGTGGCATTTAAAAAAAAAAAGAAAAGGAGATGACGATGACAGCAAATGCATGCATATGAGGAGGCATTCCGTCTGTGTCCACACAACTAAGATCGTCTTCCATTGAGCGACGTCCGGACAACTCAAAACCACTTTTGAGAGCAAAAAAGCTTTGCTAATATCAGTGTGGTCCGTCAGTTAAATAAAGTTAGTTTTTAGAAATTATTTTCTTTAAAATGTGAGTTTAGTCTTTAAATGTTTTCTTTTAATAAAATATACACATATGAACATTTAACTCCAGCTTTGTGATTCAAGGGAGCATATTATCCATTATCTTTAAATGGCCTTTTAAACAAAACGTTTTAAACTCTGTATGGAAATAAAATTAAAAAGTAATAACTTGTACAGAGAGGTTGTTAAAAGCCGACTTCTCTCACCATATTTCCACCACAAACCGGAGAGAAGGGAGTGAGCAGAGACGGATATCATTAGAGGAACTGCTAGAGCTATCAAAAGGAATACCTAAATGCCTTTTTTTTTTTTGCCACATTTATTTTGTATTTGGCTGTTTTCACAGAGTGTGCATTGACTCAATTTACATGTATGTGATGCAACGTCATCATGCGAGCATGTGCTTGTTTCATTCCCCCTCGTTCTCTGAGGACACGGTGTGACATTCAGAACTTAGCACCTTTTACATCGTTAGTGTTACTTAACGGGGCCCCACCGGTTCTTTTTAACAGTGTTGTAGTTTTCCTAGGAGCGCCGAGCCTGCTGTCATGGTCGTGACAATTATCTGAAGCGTTCTGCCTGCACACACTGGACTCTCGTCACTCTCTCTGTGTTCATTCTGTTTTCATGAAACTGTAGCCAAGACATATCTGACAAAGCCTGCGGCGTCCTCCATTCAATCACGACTCAGCATGAACACACAGAGGAGAGAACCAACAGCAGCTACAGTTTCAAAACACAGTTAAAGCTGCAGAAAGGGGTGGGGCTCTCATTCACATACTGTATATATTGTCAAACTCTAGGTCTTGTCTGTACTTAGGGGGGGGGGGGGTCAGCTCCACTTCTCCACAACATGCGTACCGACGACACACTCATCCACCAGGTGCTCAGCGGGAAGTAGTTCTACACACACTCCGCCGTTTAAAGTGCTTTGAAAAAGGCAGCAGTTTAAAAAGGCACTAATAAAACAAAAAAAAAATATTTAAAAAAATCAATACTAGGATTGTTTTTGAAGGCAAAGTAGTCTCCTGTTTTCTTTTGTAATCTCCTCACAATTCCTCCCGTGAATGTGTACAATGACATTCTATGCATCGCCCCTAGAGTACCACCACTCTAGAGACCAACAAAATATATATAGTTACTGATATACACCGATATAAGTATTTCTCACCATTTATAAGACTTTAACCATACGCAGTAAGTATAATCTGAGAAAAGTATTTTTCAGACCCTCTGGAATTCAAATAAAACGTACACTGGCACTGATTCTAAACGGATGAGGGCATTTAAAATATCAAAACTATAAACATCTGAGATGGATTTGTATAATGAAGGATTAGAAAGGCACTGTAGTCGTGTTGTAACATGAGCCTGAAACGGTTACGGTTTGTTTATTTGGCTCTGGATTTGTTACGTCTCATTTTGGCTGATGACCAGGAAGTCGGGTGAAAAAAAAAAATTAAAAGGAGGCGTCTACGTTCATCACAATGACCATTACAGCAGGCTGGTATCACAACAGCAACGCATCTTTAGTTAGGGGTTTGCCGCATTTTTCTTTTAAACCACGGTCAGAAAATGGACCAGTGTATAACAGAATAAGAATCGGGAGAGTGAGGGAGGGAGGGAGGAGTCCTAAATAAGATGAGTTCTCTGTGATTGTTTGATACCACATCTCTAAAGGACATCGTTCACACATGTCAAAAGCTTTTTAACAGTGTTTCATGTGCAAAATGAGAGCAATGGCTGTGAAAAGCACATAATGTACATTTAAAAATAAAAAAAAGAGAGAGAGAGCTGTAAATAAAAACAAACGGGAGCATTATGTGTTGACGCTCAAATTTCTTATGTAACATAAATTTAAGGATCTGTGTGTGTGTGTGTGTGTGTGTGTGTGTGTGTGTGTGTGTGTGTGTGTGCCGATAAACTGCCGTGAGGACGGGCTGCGTCTCTTCCAGCCCTTTTGACCTGAGCAACATTTATTTCATCGCACATCCACATCTGTACACGGGACGACCGCAGAGAGAGAGAGACAGACAGAGCGGCGGAGCTCTGCCATTATTCTGTCCTGCTTCGTTCTCCACGCTCAAATTCTGACGCCAAGGCCGACGGGGGGGATCTATGTGTAGGAGAGGTGCGACCCGTTAGATATTTGAGAGGTGACGCTGGTACTCCTGCTCATGCTCTGCTCGCTGTGCCCTCCTGAGGGTGTCCTCCCCATTGCCTGGGGGCTGTTCTGTGCACCTCCGCTGCTGCGGGATGGGTGGCCCCACGGCGACGGAACCCCGCCTCCCTGCATGCCCTGCCCCCAGCCCTGCTGCATAGGTGCCCCTCCCGGACTGGAGTGATAGTGGTGATGGCCGCCGTGGTGGCTTGACCCTCCCACCGAGCCGCCGCCGCCGCCGCTCCACGGAGAGCTTCCGGATGGGTGCTGCTGCTGATTCCAACTTGCGTGAGCCCCGGGAAAGCTGTTGCTGAGCCCCTCCGGGGACATGTTGGACAGCACCATGTTGCTGAAGCCCAGGCGCATGCTCTCCGAGTCAAAAGCCTCAACCTCTCGGGCTTGGCGTTCCAGCAGGCTCCGGATTCGCTCCAAGCGTTCGTTCTCCAAGGACATCATCTCCTCCTCAATCTACAGAAAAGACAACGTTCACATATAATATCATTTGCTTCACAGTTAGCAGTGTGACTTAACACCACTGTGTGTTCTACAAGCATCCATCAACAGTGCATATTTAGCTGTCACACCTACTGGAAATCTGTTAAAGAAACACAAAAAAAAAGGTGTAAATAATCAAAATGAAGCCCGGCTGAGTCCCATTTAGCTGCTTCACATTCACTGCCATGACATACTAAGACACTTAACTAGAACAGAGCCATCATTCCTTTTATCTAGCTGCACCTGTGCTTTTCCTTATTGTAGCACATTAAACGTCTCCAGGTCTACGGACTGCGTTTGACTGAACTCTGACTACTGCCTGCCGAGGCCGTATTTGAGCTGAACGTGGACGGTGCCCAGTGGGGTCAGACCAACGTAACTCTCTCCATGAGAACACTGTAGAGGAGGAGGATCACCTTCTGTTCCAGCAGGGCCCTCCGGAGCGACACCCTCTGCTCCAGGTCCTTTCTCTCACGCTCGTGTTGGGCATCCGTCTGCATCTTGATCTTGCTCTGGTAGGCGTTGAGAAGCTCCAGCTCCTGCTGTAGCTGCATTCGTAGGCCCTGGCACTGAGCCTCCTGAGTCTCATCCAGACGAAGCTGGGGACAGAGAATAGATCAGGATCCAGTGAGTAAAATACAACCAGAACGGATTTGGAAAAAGTTTGCAAAATGTAAAGACCTTCATGGTCTTATTTTACAGCTTTAGGATTCTAAAAAACACTCTGGCATTCCCAGACTCACCGCCTGAGTGGAAAGCATCTCATTGATGGAGTGGTCATACTGCTCTGCCAAGATGGCGAGCTTGCGGTGCTGCTCGTGCTTCAGACGTTTGAGGACAGCCTTGTGCTCCGACTTTGGTGTGGTCTCCAACAGATGGTTCCTCAGCGCTTTGTACTGCCTGGTCTGGATCTTACACGTGTCCTGGAACTGCTTCTTAATCTGAAGCTCTTTGGACTGTGTTACAGGGAGAACAAAAAAAAAAAAAGATGTATTTCCTTATTTAAAAGCAAACATTAAGACAGCAGGAACAGAATATTATCACCTATATTAAGGCTGTAAAAATCACAATATTTTTGCTATTCTTAATTTCATTTAAAACAGTTCATCTAACCAAAGAGAAGCTCCACACTCGTGCTTTAATGCAGTGGATCCGTGTTTCACCACATCTTGGCTTATTCAAGACGAAAAATAGGTCAGCCTGACAAATAGTGAACTGACTGTTAAGCAGATCCAGAAGAACCCAGAGCAGCGTTTCATTATCACTGAAATTAAGAGGATCTACTGAATATTCAACAGCCGCGCTCACAAGCTGCGTTCTCACCTTGAGGCTCTTGGGCTGCTGGCGAACCTCCATGACGTGTTTGCGCCGCAGCTCCCTCTCCCTCCTCTTGTTGTACTCCTGCTGATTGGTGAGCTCCGTCTGGTGCTGCAGGCGGATGAGCTCGGCCCTCGTCTTTTGGATGTTGTTGAGCTGGCGGAACTCCAGCTCCTGCATGGACTCGTGGTGCCGGAGAAGCATGGCGTGTTCCAAGTCCTTCTGGGTCTGACGCTTGTTTAGCTCCTAATTGTGTGCGCATGGAGAAAACGAACAGCAAAGTGATGAGGCGTCCCAAAGAGAACTGGATTTTAGCACGTTAATCAACACATTTCAGAGCCAGAAGTTCAATGCAGGAGACAGGGTGCTGACCTCGCGCACTAAGTCCCGTTCGATGTTGTGGCGCGCGATCAAGATCCTCCGCTTGAACCTGCGGCACTCCAGGTCCAGATACTGCCTCTGTCTGCGCGCCAAGTTGGCCTCTTCCTCCGCTTGGAAGTGTTGGAAGTTCTCCTTCTGCTTGGACAACCACTCCTGCTTTTCTTTCTTGGGCGTTGACTGGTTTTCATTCAACTCCTGAAACAGAAGAAAGGTCGCAGGTCACTGCTTGAACAGACTTCATGGTGCTGATGGTAAGTAAACTGAAAGCTTAGGATACTATTGTCACGATCCCCCCCACCTCTTTAAGTTGTTCCTTGCGAAGCTTGTACTCCCGTTTCTGGGATTCCAGGAAGCTGTTGAGCTCTTTCTTCTGCTGACTCTGAATATGTTGTTGGAACTTCTTCTCATCGTTGTTAAACGTTTTTGCCTAAAAGGAAAAAAACGCACGCCATAATCAGTCAGCCCTTTGTAAAACACAGTGTTTTGTAAACCTTCAGTGAACACAGATGAGCTTGAAGCCTACATCTTTCTCCATGGACGCCTGGTGCTTCTTGATCAGTTTCTCCATCTCCTGGGCGAAGCTATTCCTCTGGTTCTCCAGCTCCTTGTCCAGGCGGAGCCTGTGCTCGTCCATCTCCGCTTTCAGCTTGTTTTCCAGAGCCATCAGCTGTTTCTGGTGCTGCCGCCTCATGCGCTTGTAGCCCAATATCTGCTCCCTTAGCTCTGAATCCTGCTCGTGCTCCTTAATCTGGCGAGTGAGCTGGAAAACACAAGACACGGATTCCGTTCATGTCGTTGTAGATGTATACGCAATATGTATGCGAGGCAAACGTATGTATCGTGCAAAAATTAGGTATTCAGGAGAATATGGGTAACATGGACAACTATTTTGTGTTCAAGCTGGATCAGGACACTGCTTTTGAGTAGCAAAATGACTCCTTTTTAGCCTTAAAGCAAAAGCATTCAATGGGCAAAAGATGTCTGCCTTTGAAGAACACGAGAAGTTATAATAGCCATCTTCTTATTCCATCTGCAAATTCAGTATATGAGTTATTACCACTGAGGCTGTGCGTATAGTAGCAAAGTGTTCGCGGTTGCGTTTTGGCCGGGGGGTGTGTGCAGGCGGGGACTGAGGCTCCGTCGGCCGGGTGTTCGGCTCCGACTCTTCATTGTACGCTTCCTCCTCCTGAAAAGCAAGCAGAAATACACCCAGAGCGTGTGAACAGAAGAACACTGCACAGTAATGAGTCGATGCATTACTCCGATTCATTTGAAACAGCGAACTGGAACCTGGACTTCCTACCGGTTTGAGGAGGATCACAGAGCTGTTGGACATGACCGTGTGATCTCCCTCTATGTCCACCTCGCTCTTGTCATCGCCCGCGTCTGTGAGACTGTTGACAGAGCTGCTCTGGGAACTGGCACTGATTGACATACTGGGTATGGATTGGTTGCTCCCCACGCTGTTCACTGTACCCGTCCTGCCCACGCTGTGCTCGGGATCCTAAAACAAAAACCAATAACCCAGGCGGCACATAGTAACAAGGTTAAAACAACGCTCTCTTATAACTTGTAGGATGACGTCGTACAGAGACAGAAAGAACTGCAGGCGAATAGAAGCTGAAACGGTCACGTGACGGACCTCCTCGTCGTCTTGTGCCTCCGTTGTGGGTCCGTTGTGGGCTTCCTGAAACAAGATCTTCTTCATCTTGCGATACTGCAGATTGTCAAGCTCTCGCACCGCGTCCTTAGTCCGACTTATCAGGTCTATCAGCACGGACTCTGGCCGCTCACGCTGGACAAACGCATGCTGGAGGGAGAACGCGCAAAAGACGTCTTAACAAGGTTACAGGGGATTAAACATGGGACACAATCTGCCATTGCCATTTTGAGATTATTACCTTTAGGAGCTCCTCAGAGTTGGGCCTGTCCTGGGGAAATTTCTGAAGGCAAGAATCTACAAAATTTCGGAAATAGTCCGTCCTAAAGTTGAGAGATGAAATCATAGATTTGTAGTTATTTTATGGCCTCAGTGTATTTAAGAAACAACGGACCAGCTAATATTAACAGAACTCTAGACTCACCATTCACTGGACTGCAGCATGGGACTCTCATTCTGTGCTATATGGTATAAGGCACTCATTGCGTTCATGTTGAACAGCGGAGGCTTCCTCTCAGCTACAGGTCAAGGAGCAGGTTACACCAATGATTCAGATGTTGCAAAAGGGAAATTAAATTATGAGAGGAAGAAAGAGCAACACTATTCACTTCTTGGCTGACTAAGTGAGCAACATGAATGCTGGCAATGAGATGTTTGTAAAATGGAGAAAAAGAGATTGATGTAACAACTGTAAACTAAGTCAGAGATGTGAATTAGGCCATATAGTGTAACAGAGACCGTACCTAATTCAATGCAGGTTATTCCCAAGGACCAGATGTCCACCTTTCCATCATACTGGCCTTCATCCATAGCTAAAATGACTTCTGGGGCCATCCTGAGGAAAAAAAACAAAACACATTTAGCACCATACAAATGTGTTAATAACCATTTTAAATGGAACATTTGGGAAACCTTGAATAAAATGTTTTGTAGCGTACCAATATGGAGTCCCAACAAAGGAGTTAGCAGGACAGGCAATGGAGGCAGAACCAAAATCTGCTAGTTTTACCTGCCCTGGCTCCGTCAGCAACACATTTCCCGCCTTGATGTCTCTGTCAAAAAACATACGAGGAAATGATTACAGCTCCATGCGGAAGACAGACCGCCCGAGGGCATGAGCAGCGTCCAGCCTGCTTCCAAACACTCACCGGTGAATCATGTTGTGGGAGTGAAGATAAGCCAACCCTTGAAGAGCACCATGGGTAATTGCAGCTATTTCCACTTCTTGCAGAGGTTTCTTGTGAACTGGAAAGGATAAATTCATCAATGTAAATCAGGAAAAAACGAGAGACTAACCGTCTCCGTTTTGTAGTCGTGCAGCCTCATGCGATCATCGGGAGCGCAAAAGGTTTTCAACTCACCTTCCAACAGATCTGAAGCAGAGCCGAGACAATACTCCATCACCAGCTGCAATGAAATAAAGAGTATTCAGTGTGAATGTGGGGGGGTCACACATTTCAGTCCTGATCATTGACTCTCGTGTAGGCTCTCACCCAGGCAGTGTGCTCTCGCAGGTAACATCCTTTGTACTCGATGCTGTTCGGATGCTGTATTCTCTGCAGGAATTTCACCTCCTTGATTATGTCTTGCCATTTCTGTGAAAATCATAAAAAAAAAAAGAAAAGAAAAAAAAAAAAAAAAAAATTAGAAGTCAATGACAACAAAAACACTCCCGAGTAAATGTGATTCACAATTGCCTGTTAACATGATATGGATGAGTGAAAGCTATCATACCTCGGTGGACTGCTTTCCACTGTAAGACATCTTCTTGATGGCCACCACCTCATTTGTCCGCACATCCCGTGCCTGAATGAAAAGCACATTACATGTTGCATGACTAACATTGTCACTTCATAACATAGTTTAGCAACGGAGGCTGCAGGGATAAAGATATTGAGCTAAGAATACGACATTATGCGTCATAGAATCATTCTGAAATGTTTAAAAGGATCTTAAAAGGTGTGTGTGGTTGATGGAATAATGCTTTCCAATTGATGAATACTGAAACAAAACAATTTATCAATGTCATCCCAGAGCCCCAATCTTCAAGCATGCTCTGTATGGTGAAAAAAAAGCATGCTGGACTTCTTTGTAAGCAGCTTATAGCTCTATCACACAGGACCTTCCTAATTTCCAGGTAACTTATCACGATCAGCATTCCTTTTATCATCCATAACAATGATGTTGTGATGCTTGGACAACCCTTTATCTTTGGGTCGGACCCCTCTGTGTCCCAATGTGCCAACACAGTGGCTTCACTGAACTTAACTTAATGTTCCAGTGTATTGTGAAATACTCACAAAATATACAGCACCAAAGCTGCCATGTCCGATCTCTCGCAGATCCGAGTAGAGCTTCTCTGGGTCCTCCTTGAAGAAGAGCTCGGCGACGTCGGGGTCCTTCAGGCTCCCCGCCCGACTGCTGTTGGGCATAATGGGGAGTTGGAAGGGGGGGGAGGAGGGGGGGGCGGAGCCGCTGTCGCCAGGAACTATCTGGGTCTGCGACAGCGCCTTGAAAGCCCCCACCGATGGCTCATCTGCAGGACAGTGGTCTCATATGTGTTCAGAGCTGAAAGAAAAAAAAAAAAGACAATAAATTACAGGGTTTTATCATGAATATTAGACTGACAGCAGGAACGTACAAAACCTAAGTCAATTTGGATGAAGTACAAACATTATTGACTTTACTAATGTATTCCTCTACATTGTTAATGTTGTATGTCACAGTGGGAGGACGTGTGAAACAACAAGTACAAGATCACACAGCTCTCTGGCTGTGCATGTGTGCTACAGCAGAGCCCATTAACCTGAGCTACGCAAAACATGAGCTGAACCATGATGTCGGGTGCAAATGTGGAGAACGGCCGGTCGGAAAAAAAAAAAATCCTGGAGGGAGCCAAGAGATAGGTCTTCTGTTTCCATAGTAACAGCAACCACAGTACGGAAATCAGTGGGCTGTGTCCTAACAAACTCTTCTCACACCTTCAGTGACTGGTATGGAGACAGACAGATGTGAGGAGGATACAAAGAACCGTCTTCCAGCTCGAACAAAGAAACCAAGAAGGTACCAAGGCGCTGCGAGACAAGACGCCCGAAGTGAAACAAAGCATTCCAGTGATCGGACTACTTGTTAAACCTGTAGGTACTCGGTAAACACATGTTCTTAAAACATACCAAACATTTTCCATGTAACCTCCGTGCAGTTGATTACAGGAGCAGTTCGCCAAAAAAATTGCACAACACCTATTCTCAATTATCTATAGTGGTTTCTAGCCATGCTTTTGGTTGTATTTGCCATAGTTTAAAAAAAAAAAAAAGGTATACAGCTGCAAAATACTGACACAAAGCCAATTGATTGTTTGTGGTGATCATTGCGTTAAAAAACTGGGGGGAAAAACAGTGTGCCTTTCCAAAAAAATGTCCTGGGTACACAGGATTACCCATGTTTTTATTTGAGACAAAGTCAAGGACACCCTTTACAGAATATAGCATAATGTCCACAACTCCACTGTCTGGCTTTCGACTGTCTAGTAAATAGTTTGCTATACAACTTCACTGCTGTAATACAGATGTAGACTTGTAAAAGATAACTGAGGGAGCTTTGCCGAGTCCATGTGGCTCAGATGATCAGCTGCAAACAGATGCAGAGCTGACGCCGGAGTCACAAGACTTCTTTCCCAGCCTGGGAGAAACAGCCCCCAGTTCAAGTAGACATCTTTTGTCTCACAACCACACTGAACAACTCACTATTGCACACAGACGCAAGCCACGGCCCTGAAATGAAGCCTCATCACTATGCAGGGCCTGCGCCTCTTTATTGCCATTGTTCTTTACTACAGTGTTGCTCATGAATGAGCTTTGTTGTCATATCTCCCGATGTCACCCCCCCCCCCCCCCCCTGTCCACAGTGTGGACACGCGAGCGCAAAAAATGAGTGATGATAACTGATACCTTCATAAAACACCCGTGCGTTCCAACAAGCACAGCACACACATATATGCACAAGAATGCAGCAGGACAGGACGACAAAGCTAGAGGGCTGGAATTCCCAATGTATGTCCTCACTGCGCTGCATTTCCTGTTCGCACAGCTATAGGGAGGTAGGAAGGGGGCCCTGGTGAGCATTTTGACTGGTGATTATCTGTCTCTCTTGACTTAACAGCAATGGCATGCGCACAGACGTGGACTGCAATTGCATACACTGTGAAAGCAACGTGTTTTTTTTAAAGCATTCGTAGCACGCAGTTAATGCACCTTTACCATCACTTCTTGAGAAATCAGCGCTTAACTTATCAGTAATGCTGGTCAGTTAAGTCGCTTTCCTTTTGCCACTCCAAATCATAGCACAACCCCCCCCCCCCCCCCCCCCCCCCCCCCCCACACACACACACACACACACACACACACACAATCACACAAACCGCCAGTGTTTCCTCTATCTTTACCATATATGTCAAAGAACAAAACAACAAAGCGTGTGTCTTCTGTACAGGCTTACGTTACAGTACACGAATCGAGCAAGATGGCAATTGGGTCTAATCAGAGTTTGACTGTGGGGATAAGTAGACACTTGTACAGTAGTGTTATTGCTCTGAAAAAAAATAATGTAATAAACCACAATCAGATGACCAAGGTTTACCCCAAAACTAGCCTTACCTGCTGCTCTCTATCCACAGTTACCTGTGAGGCTGGGTAACACCTCTCTGGAGTTTCGACACAAGTGGAATTAGCGAGAGCACTTAGTGAGATTTTCTGAAAGTTGTCACTTTCCAACCGCTGTTTCACTTGTCAAATCAATAAATCAAACTAACAACGTGTGGACCGTAAAGACCCCAAAAAACAACACTCTCAATCTCACACATTCAGAGGGTTTCAGGAGCTCCCAAAGCAGCCGACGTTGACTGTAACGTTAGCTACACACCAAACTTAACGTTAGCTAAGCTAAGTTACGTGTCATATGATTAAACAATCCGAACAATATCCGCGACGTATTTACAACGTGAACAGTGACGTAACTACTCGAATGATGTGGAATTTCACCGACTTTAAAGAGTTATTTACCAGATATTGCTAAATTAGCAAGCTTGCCTGTGTGATGTTTGCTAACTTAGCTTAGCCAGTTAGCTGAAACTCACCCTCTCCTGACAGGCCAGGTCTCAGCACTGTGGAGAATGTCGTGTTATTCACAACAGTTTGGGATTATAAAAGTGTTCTTCCCGTTTCATCCCCGACACGGTTATTTCGTGCGTTAAATCCTCGTGGTTCTTACCGCTGTCAGCCGATTATAAGTGTCAGATTAGTTAAATTACCGTAGGTTAAGATCCCCACCCTCGAAGTAACTGTGGTGCCAGAGTAGAATCCCACTCAGGTCCAAAGATGGCTGCCGAGCGCTCCGCCGCCGCCTCCCTTCGTGAAAATACGTTGGTGAGAATGTGAGGGAAGTTCAAACACCTCCGAAACACACAGAATCAATCCGCGTTGGTATCCGCGATGTCGCTGGATAAAAAAAACGGTGGATTTAAGCTAGCACACCGGCATGTTAACTTACTTGGCTGTTTAGTTAAACTGTTACTCTGCCGGACTGTCCGTCTTCCTTCGACTTACTGCAAACTGCAGTTCCGCCCTGTTGTAACTGCTGTAAACTCTCTCTGACCCAAAAGCTTCCAGAGGCGGAGACATAAGTTAAAAACAATATCTTATAAACTGGAGAACATAAACTCTTACAAAACGTGGTATTCATTTGTGACTCAGCATTTCCTCATATTTGTTTCTGACTTAAATTACCACACATCATAGGTCATGTAAAAATGAATTATCTTGTAATAGAAAATGCTGATTTCTGAAAAATATATATATATATTATTTGAATTGTTAGGGTTAACTACTTTATCACACATTAAAAGGTAGTCATAGCCTGCTGAAGTGAGTCTGTTGAAGGGGAGTAAAGTTCATGTTGAGTCCAAAATATTGTTTTCTCTTCTGGGTTTAAGAGATATGGACGCGGCAAGTAAGCTAGAATTTCATGGTCTGCCATTCACATTCCTTTATATTATTTCTTATGTACAAGTGGACATTTTAGGCTTAATGGTGGCGCCAGAGAGAGGGTCAACATAATAACATAATCGGTTCAGAGACATATTAATCAAGAAGATCCAGATTCCAGAGCATTACAAAACTCTTTAGGTGGGTGGAACTTATCACACTTAAGGAATCATTGATCAGCAGACCGGGAGTATGCAAGTCTTGTCCCCGGGCGGTGCATGATAGTCGGCTATTGTTTATCTTTCTCTTCATTTGGTTGGTTTCTGCATGATGTAACAGTGTACAGAAGAAACCCCTCTAGCCTCTCCTTCAAGTTCCCCCCCCCCCCCCCCCCCCCTCTTTCTCTAGCCATCACTATCTGCATGGTAACTCAGCCGGTACAATAACCTGCCTGTTCTAAAGCCAACAAATGGCAAAGTTCTACTCAAGTTGGCTCTCAGGCGTCTTTTGGATCTGCTTAACTGCGAGTGGAGGATGCTGCATTACTCTTTGACATGCTTCCTTTTTTTTCCCACTAAACTGGTGAAAGTTATGAAGTAATGATGGTGGTTGGTTAGACAAGGTGGTAGTTGACATATAGCAGGCTTCCTTACAACAAAAAGCATTTAATAAGTGTTATACTGTATGAAGGCAACCAAAAGTGACTCAAGTAACTTAAGAATGCTGCCATGACAGGAACCTCTGGATGAAAAGGCGAAAGAGCTGCAAACCCAGTTTTGACTGAGGTCATTGTATCAGAGGTTCCTTAATTGTTTTCTCTTGCCTCACTGTTCTACTTCCAGGTCAAAAATGAGTGTGTCTTGTTTAAAGAGAGCCTGGAAAGAAGTTAAATCACTATCGAGTGATCGGAAAGAGGGTCTTTTCAGTGGTAGGTTTGAGCTCACACATCTATACAGTAGTAGTAGTAGCAGCCCTATTATATTTATGATCATATTTATTTACATGTTTATAGATCGTATTAAGAAGAGAAACTTTTTGATTGACATCTCTAGCAGACTCAATACTTTCTGTAATGTATTGTAATCTAATGTAGCTCATAAATAGACTATGTTAAGGTCTCGTTTTAATTTGTTTAGATTTTATGCAGTGCATATAGAAATATAATTGCAGTGTTAATTAATGCAAATTTATGTCGGAAATGCTTCCCACAAACCGTATGCTCACGTCATCGTGACCCAGGCTTTTGTTTTGAAAAGAAAACTTCTCCGGAGAGCCTGAGGACACGCCTCTGTCATGACGCCGGCACGAGTGCGGAAGTGAATCGCCTGCCTTTCCCACATGGTGAAAATGGCTGCGAACGAGGAAAAACAACAGGGCCACAGACCCGGCATTTATAAACAGAAAAATAAAGGTCACAAACATGGCAAGCACCGGACGAAAGGGGAAGTGGAGAGAGAAAACAAAGGTAAGCCATGTTCCGTTACACCGTGTAGCTGCTACGGTTAGCTTGTTGCTGTGGCCACGGCTCCGCAAACACACGTGTTTTCCCACTGGATTCTGAATGGCATCAGTTCAGTAGAACATATGTCTAAATCAACTCTATACATGTCTGTGCAAGAAATTGCGTATAGACGCCCGACCGCATGCCGTTTGTAACGAGCCGCCGGTGTACATCCAACTCCAGGTGACCCATGACCTTTTATAACGGCACATGGGACCAATCGGAGCCACCAGATATCGGCGAGTTTTTTATGCCTAATTTTCTAATTAATTAAAATTGTAACGTTGGACTATACATTTATACAACCCAGTAGATTAACACTGCAAAAAAAAAAACCAATACCATTGAAGTGGTTGTATCATACAACAACATACACAATTGAGAACCTATTTCAAATTTACAGCTCAAAGGAACAGTTGTGATACATTGTTAAATTATTTCAAATCAATACTAAAAAGTTATCATTATAAGCAAGTCTTTGTTGCAGAGCTGTTGTATTGGATCGCCCAGAACCAAATGGGTGTTTTTGTTTTATGTTGTCCATCTAGCTGCAAAGATATTAAAGACATCAATCATAACTTATATATTGTTAGAGAAAGTCTTTTCAAAGCAGCAAGGTTTTGGTTTGTTTGCACTTTGTTTTTCATACAGCGCTAATACTATGAGGTTTGCTCAATATCCAAACCAGCTTTTGAACAGTGTGCACCTACATGTATATTTACGACCTGATGATGGATCCTTGTTTCCTGTCTCTCAGGGAGAGTGCCGGTGACGGCCCTTACCAAGAAGCAGAGGAAGGAGCACAAGAGGATGGACAGACGGCACAAAGCCAACCAGATACGCAGGAATAAGAAAGACATGGTCATTTTCTTTTCTTCACATGAATAATAGTCTTTGAATTCCTGATTGGTGCTGCAGAGTTTCCATTGTTCTTGTCTTTTTTTTTTTCTTCTTTTTTTTTTAGGTCCTGACAGAAAAGCGACGTCTAGGCACCAGGGACGGGCCTCCGCATCTGGTCGCTGTGTTGTCGCTCCACGCCGGAGTGGATGCTGGCGCCGTTACCAAACTGCTGCGTGGGGAGGGCGCCGGGGGTGTCGTGCATCAGGAGCGCTGCGTCAGCGGCGTCAGCGACAGCTTTGGGCTGCTTCTGCCTCGCTTCAAGCAAAGGTTCACCTTTCTCAGCCACAGCACGGGTAAGTATCGAGTGATGCGGAACAGTTATACGAAATACTTTCAGTTAGAACGCAGTCGATTCTTACATGAATATCATTGTAAACTGTTTTTCATATGTGTTCATTAGTCTTTCAAAGACCAATTTAAAAGAAGTATTCATAGCTTGTTCCATGCTATAGGCCTTTGCTGTACTATGTTGTCTTTGCTTCGGACATTCTGTTGTCCCATTCTTAAGCTTCTCTAATGGTTTCTTTGGACAGCTGACATGCACTCCCTGCTGGATGTGGCAAAGATTGCAGATAGCCTTGTGTTTGTGCTGGACTCTGCTGAAGCTTGGGACAGCTATGGAGACTACTGTCTCTCCTGCCTCTTTGCCCAGGGCCTCCCCAGCCATGGTGGGTATAAACCGTGAACACACTGCTGGGGCTTTTAGACTCCTCCATTCACATTGGGAAAGATTCATGCATAATTTCAGATTGTTATGGCGTGCATTTTCTAAGCTTTTGTCTCTCTGTTGCTAATCCCCCACCCCCCCCCTGGTAGCACTGGTGTGTCAGGGCGTGTCTGATCTTCCCGTGAAGAAGAGGGTCGAGTCCAGGAGAGCTCTGTCAAAGATCACAGAGATCCGTTTCCCTGATGCCCGTCTCTTCCCTCTGGATTCGGAGCAGGACGCCACTCTGCTTCTCAGACACCTCGGCACTCAGAGAAGGAGAAAGCTCGGTTTCCGCTCCAGGCGGTCCCATCTTTTGGCTCAGCACGTCGCTTTTACGCCCAACAGCCCCGCCGAGGGGACAGGTGGCGGACCCACCGGCCTGGGCACCCTCTGCGTCTCGGGGTACGTCCGTGGCCGTCCTCTGCAGGTTGACAGACTGGTGCACATCAGCGGACACGGAGACTTTCAGCTCAGTCAGATTGATGCGCCGTCGGACCCTCTTCCCCTCATCTTAACAACACCCAGACCAGCAAAGTCTGGCAAGGCAGGAGATATTGACATGCTGGTAGGTGAAGAGACTTGAAACAGGCATGAGGTTCATTACTTGAGGATATTCCAGTATCACATTTTCAAATCGTTTTAATGAATGAAAAAAGAAGCAGACTGGAACAATTCAAGAATGAAAAGCTCTCTGCTGTCCTTCAATAATAAGTAATGTAAATGTCACACAATAAAAGTGATGGCGCATGCAACGACACTGGTATGGTCCTTGAATGGATTGTTTTTGTGCATTTAGTTTAATCTTAACTTTCCCCATTTACCTCGGTCATCTGTGTTTCCCACAGGATGGAGGTGAAGATGAGGCTCCAGCGAGGGTCCTCATGAAAGCCGACCCGTCCCGCAGGGAGAGTCTGCAGGCAGAGGCCGAGGTGGACCCCATGGACGGAGAGCAGACGTGGCCGACGGAAAGCGAGCTGTTGGAAGCTGAAGGTGCAGAAGCAGAACCGTACACACGATAGCGTTTTTGAGACGATATACAATCTGTAAAATGAGGATTAGATGTTGTTCGGTGTAGCGGTCGAGGCCTCGTTTGCTGGAGATCAACATCGAATCATAACTGTGAGAGACGTCACCCTGGCGGCCTTCAAGGGACCAGAAATAATCAAACCTGCCACAGTAAGACGGGTCTCTGAAGGCTTCTCTGATGTTTCTCTCTCTCTCTGTTGTGTAGAGGCCAGGAAGACCAAACGCGTGATGAAGGTCCCTAAAGGAACATCGGACTACCAGGCCTCGTGGATCGTCGATGAAGACAAGGAGGAGAACGGAGAGATAGACGAAGAAAGCAGTGAGGAGGATGACGACGACGACGACATGTTGGACGAGGCCATGGACGGAGAGGATGAAGATAACAACTCTCAGGTACTGGCCCGCTGAACGAGCGCCGTAAAGGCTAGAAAAGCTGCGCCGGTTAAAATAAGTCCAGGGTCCAGATACAACCTCCGTCTATTAGTGACCCCTGGTGTGGATCTTCTGGAGGACGATTAGGACGGTAATCTGTGTGGAGAAGCGATGGAGTCTTGAGCGTCCGTGGTTCCGGGGCTGAAGCGGTGCATACGTGACCCGCGGTCGGTGCACCTCGTAACCGAGAGGCACTGTTTGTTGTCTCAGTGTCTGTCTCTGGCCTGCAGTGCCAGGCTGCTCACCACAACAATAGTGTTTGGAGCAGGAGTCCCGAGAGAAGCCTCCCCGTCTTCCTGTCCTGTGAACAGAACTTCCTGTCTGGACAGAAAGGAGGGGTCGACCATTTATTTATTTCCAGCTCTGCTTGAAAAGAACTCTCCTCGTCCAAAGGCTTCGTTACGGCTAGCCGTGATTGTTATTAGCATGGTTTTGATGTCACAGTTAACGCACAGGGATACGTATTTAGCAGAGGGTAACAATAGGGGAACGCTTCAGATGATGATGATGATGATGATGATTATTATTGCAGCAGGGATGTTGGAAAGGTTGTGAATCAACCCCATGCTGAGTGCTTCCCCCTCGTGTGTCTGGCTTTGCCTGTAATTTGCCAGTCGAAGGGAGTGCTTTAAAGCGTGTCCTCTTTGATGATTCATTTCCGCACACAAATATATTGCCAACGGAAGTTTGACTTTCTAGATATTTTAAGAGTCAATGTCTGGAAACACTGTAGACGGTCGTTTGTAGACACACAATTTAAATATATGCAAACCAGGGGTTCCCATAGTTTGAATTCTGGCAACTCCTTATCACATTCACACATACCGACGAACAACACTGTTCTTATTGTAGCTGGGTGAGCCTTGTTTATGTTTGGCTGCGGTACAATTTCTATACTTAGAATCTCTTTGACTGCACTCGTGTTCCCAACATGTGCGTCTGGTCATTGTTTGTAAAGTATTTACGGCTGCAGTTTAGGAAACGGGGAGGCAGAAAAGCTGAGTGAGAGCGAAGTCGTATATGAGAGAATAGCAGTGAAGCCTGTTCATCCATGGATGTTCGAAAGGATGGAACATTAAGATCTTTGAGGTAATGGCTCATAGTTTTAACAGGGGAGGTCTCGAGCAGCGCTGGTCAACGTTTAGCCAAGAGGCAGACAGGACATCAGGACATCAGGACATGTATTGTTTCAGTCTCGTGTCATCCCTTTCAAACCAGCAGCTTTAGTAGTCGTCGCATATCGGGGGGACAGGGAAGCTATTTCATATATTGAAGACATTTGTACTGTATGCTCTCTGCTCAGGAGCCAGGTTCAGGCTGTGCCTCGGAAGAAGAAGACGAGGAGGAGGAGGAGGAATTGTGCGCCACAGATGAAACTGGAGCAGACCAACGCTACGACGAGCACATTGACGAGGCCGCAGAAGAAGAAGGCCTGAAACGCCACCGCGAGGCTCGAGCCAATGAAATGTTTCCAGACGAGGTGGACACGCCCCTCGACAGGGCTGCTCGAATCAGGTCAGTTCTGACCGATTTTTAGATATTTAAGTGTTACGATTGTGAGTTCAGGTTAGAAGGGGGGGGGGGGAACTAATTCTGCAGTTTGATCATTTTGATCAGTTTGATCATTGCCACACTTCCTTCCGGTCCCTCTGTCTAGGTTCCAGCGCTATAGAGGCCTAAAAAGTTTCCGCTCCTCGCCCTGGGACCCCATGGAGAACTTGCCCCTCAACTACTCGCGCATCTTCCAGTTCCAGAGCTTCGAACGCACTCGCCGCCGCATACTGGCCGAGGCGGCGTCCGAGGAAGAGGGAGCCATGGTAATAAATAAATGAAATAAACAAAACGAGGGCTGTAAATGCTTTTTAGTTGATCTCAGATGCTTCACTGACTCTGCTGTCCCGTCTGTTTCAGGTCGGCTGGTACGTTACGCTGCACATCAGCGACGTGCCTTTTTCTGTGATGGAGAGTGTCCAGTCAGGCAGACCTCTGATGATGGTGTCTCTCATGCCCCATGAACAGAAGGTCCGATCCCCAGTTTTTTGACATCCGAAAGCCTCTCTGTCTTAAATGGACCGTTAGAAAATTCAGACAAAGTCACACTTGCAGTACAACATTATTTCTGACCTCATCATTTTCCCCTTGTGTGCACAGATGTCAGTGATGCACCTCCTGGTGAGGAGACACCCCAGCAATACAGAGCCGATCAAATCTAAGGAGGAGCTGGTGTTCCACTGTGGGTTTCGGAGGTTCAGGGCGTCTCCTATCTTCTCTCAGCACACTTCAGGTAGAACAGCTGTTAATGGAGCCAACATGTCGTGAAGCATGCTCCTATCTCAACCGTATTCTCTTCTTAAAGGAACAATATCTTCTTTTCTTTTTTTTTTTAAATCGCCCAAGACATGCATTAGTAGAACTGAGAGCAATAAATGACTCCATTTACACAAAGTAAATCAAAAAAAAAAAATGACGACTGCATATTAAAGGTTCACTCACACCACCATTAACAAACATTACCGTTACATTTTGTACAAAAAAAAAAATCAATGGAACTGATGCAACGGAGGCAACTAGCAACAGCCACCAGCAGCCACAGACCATCCAGTATTCACTACTGAAAGCCATTTATCTGCTGGATATCCAGTAGTGAATGACTTCTTGCTCTTCTCTAGCTGACAAGCATAAGATGGAGCGCTTCCTAAGGCCAGATGCCCCCACCGTGGTGTCGGTGTACGCGCCCATTACCTTCCCCCCTGCAGGAGTGCTGCTCTTCAAACAAAGGAGCGACGGTGCGTACTCGACAATAAGTAGATGTCATTTTAAACTTTTGACCGTCCGCTAATTCTGTACCGGTGTTGTGTTCTTGTTGCCGTCTCTCTCTCGCTCTCTCTCTCTCTCTAGGCATCCAGGACTTGGTGGCTACAGGCAGCCTGCTCAGTTGTGACCCTCAGCGCGTTACGCTGAAGAGGATAGTGCTGAGCGGACACCCGTTCAAAATTAACCGCCGCTCTGCGGTTGTCCGTTACATGTTCTTCAACCGGGGTAAGAGAATGTCCACGTGCTTTTAATCCCAGAATATGACATGACCTTTTGACTTCTCTATGGTTTACTGGCCGTTTTGTTTATCTCTGTGACAGATGACATCATGTGGTTCAAGCCTGTGGAGCTGCGCACAAAGTGGGGTCGGAGAGGCCACATCAAGGAGGCGTTGGGTGAGGAAATTTAAAATACGAAACTCGTCTTTTAAGCAATGTCTGTTGTCCGCGTGATTCTGACCGCCGTGTTCTGTCTCCTCAGGAACACATGGCCACATGAAGTGCGTGTTTGACAATCAGTTGCGCTCACAGGACTCTATCCTCATGAATTTGTACAAGAGAGTGTATCCTCGCTGGACGTACGACCCCTACGTGCCGTTGTCTTTACCCTGGGTCAAGAGAGAGGTCACGGTGGAGATGGACGACTCGGACATGGAGTAGCGGAGGGACAACACGACAACGCAAGAAAGACGCAGGACATGTATTTACATAAATACTGAACATCATTGTGATCACATGACCTTTTTCAAAAAGTGTAATGTGCATTAAATGTAACTATTTTGATCCAAAATATCTCTGATAATTGTCATTTATCTCTCACCTGCTGCTGAGTGTTTCGGCCACTAGATGGCAGTGATGAATAAGTATCTATAGAGCTACTTCACTACTTCGTTGAGCAACTCTCTCTTTGTTTAAAACGGAGTGACAGACACTGAACAGATAGCTGTGTGTGTGTGTGTGTGTGTGTGTGTGTGTGTTGAGTACTTTCTGATTCAATAAATTGCTAGTGCAACTGGGTCAATAATAGTTTGCACATTAGTCATGTGCCGAGCTCATTGCAACGGCAACTCTTTGAAGTCGTGCAGATGTGCCTTGAGTTTACAGTCACACTTACTGGGACCAAGATCATGAAGACGATGTTATCTGAGGGGCACTGTGCCCATTTTCAAAATGAATACATGTTACTGCTGTGTTCTAAGAATATTAGTAAAAAGCGAACAACAGTGTGGAACTGCTCCAGAGACGATGAATTGTGAAAGATGTTAAAAGATGACACGGAGCACCCAGGGGACTTTTCCTCACAACTTAAAAGCCTTTATAGTCGGAGACATCCCACGCCTGAGAGTAGTTCACGTTCACAGATATTGATTGAACTTTCCGATGCCACGGAAACAACATTGGAATTCCTAATTTAGGTGGCGTTCCCCTTTCATTGTGGAAAAAGAACTCCCAAGTTGCCCTTTCAAGTGAAAAAATCCTTCTTCACAATACCTCAATGAATGACTTATGGCCTTTTAAGATTTTGACAAATAGCAGCTGGCTCCTTCATTTATTTATATAATCTTTTATCACAAACATGCCTCAGTGGACTTAATGAAAAAAAAAAGAACTAATTAATCACCGGTCTCGGCATGAATGTAATACAGTATGAAACAAATATTCAGCCCAAAATACTCTTAACCCCTTTTTAGGCCGACACTGTCATCCTGCACAATGTGATACAAAAAAAGAGAGGGAGAGTGTTGTATCCTTATCATTGATGGAAGGTGAAAAAATAGCTAGAATTCAGCATTTATGATGTTTTGAAAGACAAAGACATTTTTTTTTATCTCACATTGGAGCAAACCATACAAATCACCAGGATCCATAAATGACACACATCCAAATGCACACGTTGATATACATCCTCCGCTGGAAAACACAACCTCTGTGTGACGACTCAACACACACACACACACACACACACACACACACACACACACACACACACACACACACACACACACACACACACACACACACACACACACACACACACACACAAATGGTGACGACAATAACCACCAGCATTTGTGGAAAAGTTCTGGTAGAGCCATACAAGAGAGGTTCTTTAACAATCATTCTCCAAACACACTCATGATACACTTTCCTGTACCCCGAGATTCATTGATAGAATTTACAAATGGTGAGCTGAATATGTAGGAACATTTCAAATTTATAGTTCTCACTGGCCCTGACCTGAAGCCTCCTTTCTGTTGCTTTTCAAACTGAGGCTGAAATGCTTTGTGTCCTTCCCTGCCCCATGCTTCCTTGCTCGGAAAACACTGATTTATGAATTGCAGTATTTATCATAAAACTGAGCTCTTGCATGCTTGCAGCAACATGATTCATCCTTGGGCTGTGTTGGGACTGCACCACAGAGGCATGCCAATATGTCTGGGAAACCTGAAGGTGAAGACTTTGGGATGGAGAGGAGGACGTGATCCAAGAAACGGAGGGGAGCAAAAGTTCACCGTGTGCAAAAGTCGAAAAGATAATACAATCGAGAAAGACTAATGTCTCTATTGCCCATGGGGGGGCAAGCTGGGAGCTCTGGACAGTTTTGTGGTAACACTCAATTTATTTCCTATTTTCCTATTTTTTTTACATGTATTAAGGCAAGGGCACAGTAACAGCGATGTGTTGAGCACATCTTAAGGCCGAGGGGAGGGGTGTTCTGCTGGCCAGCGGTTCATGGCAAGGGGAGGGGGAATTCAATACCCCCTTGATGGAGAATGCTCTTAAAGTAAAACATGCACAAAAGAGTTTAGATGCGCACAACACATTTTTCCCTGACACTTATCAATTTGAAACAGATAAACATTTAGCCGTTTGGGGACCGGCTGCGACGTGGTAAAGGCTGAATCCAGCCCATAAGTGAAGTGTGTGTTTGGCACAGGCCACCGTCAGAAGACATGAATGCTGGTGACTTAGCGCTGTTTGGATCAGGAATGTCTTGTGGTTCCCAGTTCACTGTCACCACACTTAGTTGGCTCCCACTGAAGATATAATGGGTGAGAGATTTTTCCGTTGGATGTGGATGAAGAAACGGAAGGAGAGAAAAGGGGGCAGTGAGGGAGAGAGAGAGAGAGAGAGAGAGAGAGAGATAAGGGAAGAGCCAGTTGATGTTCAGCATGAATAATACCAGAAGTGGTGGGAGGAAGTCAGTCAAAGGAATGCAAAAAGGGGGATGCATAGAATTTGGAAATTAAAATAAAAAGTTAGTGGGTGAGAGAGAGAGAGACAGAGTGAAATGGAGGAGTGTGAGAGTCGAAGGCGGTGTGGGCGAGGGAATAGGAGAGCGAGAGTGGCTGGCGTTTATGGATTGCAGATGTGGCGCTATGGGGTTTTGGCAGGGGCCATGCGCGCCTGAATCCTGCACCGGCTGGGTGGCACCGGGGTGAGAGGGAGGTCACTGCACCGCAGCACACAGCCCATAAAACACTGAGAGTAGTGGGGGAGAGGAGCGAGAGAGAGAGAGAGAGAGAGAGAGAGAGAGAGAGAGAGAGAGAGAGAGAGAGAGAGAGAGAGAGAGAGAGAGAGAGAGAGAGAGAGAAGGCCTCAAACACACACTAACCCAGGGACTGCAGGGCAGCGAGGGTGAGCATGCACAGGCATACCCAGACACCCTGCCTAGGTTGAGTCAGGCTACCGATAAGGCCATAGGCTAATGCATGCGAGCTAAGCGACGAGCTTATCTCATGTTTAATAAGGAGGAGCCCTCTGTAGACACCCCCCCCCAACCATGAAGAATCACACCATCTTCACTGTTCAAAGGACTTTTTCCCACCTCTGTGCGCATAAATCCTCAATTTACTACCAGCGCTTTTGACAAGATTACAAAAGAGAAGAAAGCCGGCCACGCGTAAAGCAAAAAATGTTAATCTAGCGTAGGTGCTCTTTCCATTCTCATCATTCCACATCTTCCTTGAGAAGTAACGGTGAACTGTGGCATCAAGATACCAGAAACGCACAGATCCTCTACATCCATTTAATAGCCGGTGCAACGACAGCGACGCTGGAGGATGAACCGTTCACTGCAGCAACTTGCAGTCAAACAGTGTTTGATTGTTGACAGAGTTAAGAGCGTTGTTCACAGTGTCTGCGCACAAAAGGGACTTGAATCGCCAAACTTCTGCTTCTAATCAGATTTCTTACATTTACAGCACCAATGTCTCTCCCCAGCATCTTCTGATGGCCTACTGTACATCGAGATCCACAATCGGGGCATCAAGCACCCAGTGGGAAATGATAATCTCTCTGTTTGTTTGTTAAAAAGGAGAACTTAAAAGAACCAGAAGTAGAATCCCCTGCACAAACAACAATGCTTGCAGGTGGCAACATCGACATGTCCACATCTGCAGATCTCTACTGTTGTGACCTCTGCAATACGTGGCACATATCTGCATGCACTCATAGAGATAGTGCTCGTTTCAAGTTCGTTCCACGCAGTGCTTTGCATATAAAAAAGTACGAAATGCAGTTGAGTATGGTACTTGAGTCTATGTAGTTTCTTCTCAACCCTTTTTCAGAAAACTATTGCAACATAAAACCAAATGGCAGCATCAGTATCATATTGTAAAACACACTTTAACAGGCTCAAGTGTTTCTGGAAATATGATGCTTTGTACTGTTTTTGCCCGTAAAAACCTTTGAGGAACATCCCATGCACTCTCCTGTTTATGTAGGTGCTGCCTGACAGTGCTTTCGTATTAGGTCAGCTCTGTTTTTCTCTTTCTTTTGTGATATCCTTCCTTCCCTCTCCTGTTCCCCCTTCTCTCCCCCTTAGCCTGGTCCTGACTCCCTGGTTCCTGGGGCCTGGCCAAGGCGTGTGTCCCTGGAGGAGCCAGAGAGGAGATGGAGAGAGAGAGAGAGAGAGAGAGAGAGAGAGAGAGAGAGAGAGAGAGAGAGAGAGAGAGAGAGAGAGAGAGAGAGAGGGGGCAGCAAGGGGGTGCAGAGACCGGCTCCAAAACCACAGCTGCAGCAGCCTCTCCTCTCTCCTCTCCTCCTCTCTCCTACTCTCCTCTCCTCTCCTCTAAATGCCTTCCCTCTTTTGCCTGGCACCCTCCCCAGCTCTGCCATTAATCAGAGGAGATGGGTATTCTGGTGCATGTGCATATGTGTGTGAAGGAGAGAGAGATGCTGACTGCGTGAGTGTTTATGTGTATCTCTGCTTGTGCTGATAGAGAGCTGGATGGGTCCGTAGTGATGGTATGGAGACCAGGATCTCACACAAAGCTGCAGAGTTCACCCAGAGAACAAATGCAGGAGGGAGGGAGGGAGGGAGGGAGGGAGGGAGGGGGGGAGGTTGACAGACATAAAGCCTGGTGAGCAGATTGGGACTGCCAGTGACTAAAAAGGAAGAAGTAGACAGATGAGCTGAAGAGGTTTTTAAGCATCACAGGACGAGACCAAGACGTCTAAAGATGGTCCCAAAACTTATTTGCAACTGACTGAAATCTATCTAATCTGCCATTTTTGGAGAAAAGTGTTGCAATGGCACCTGCAACGAAACAACGTAACACAATAGGGAAAGTTCATGACTTCACATGTTCACAAATTACATCAAGGTTTGCTTCGAGGTGTACGCCGCCTCTTTACTTGCCCACCTTCAGTCCCCTCGTTATCCAGGTGGGAATTAGATCTGAAAAATAGAAAAATAAGATACTAATTTCCAACCTGCTCTGCCCCCCCCCCCCCCCACCACCCCCCCAAACGGGCCTCCCAGAGTGCTTTTCTGCTGACATCACTGCACAGAGACCTGGCAAGCCAATCTCTCCCCTTGCTCTACCATTCCCCTCTCCCTGCTTCCTGCCCTGATGATGTCACACACACCATATGGTTTTCAGCAGTATCAAGCCGGAAAAGAGATTTAGTCAGCGGAGAGGAGAAGGAGAGAAAAGGAGGAGGGCTGGAACGGGGGGGGGGGGGGGGGGGGGGGCGCAGGTCGGACACAGAAAACAAAAGCTTTTTGCTCTTCCCCTTTGTGTGTGCTGCGAGTGGAAGGTAGAGAGGGAGGCGAGAGGGGGGGTAGGAGGCGAGAGGGGAGGAGGAGAAGGCGAGAGGGGAATGGCTGCACTGTGTGAGGCTAATGAGGAGAGGCCAGGGAGCAGAGACCGTGCATTGGACAGCCATGTGCTGCACAGACGCCCGCTGGACTGGCCCATACACACTGATACAGAGTCACATAAGCACACTGCAGAGCAACAGAAGGGAGGACTAAGCTCACAAGGCCAGGCTGGTAAACACGGCTGACGTGCGCATCGCTGGACCTGCATCTCATCAAACATCAATAAGATGTTCTACTTGCTGAAGGGTCATTTTGTTTGTCTCATTTCATTCTTATTGCAGATATTTGAGCTGCGATCAGTTGCCAAAAGCTTAAAAGCGGCCATAAGCAATATTTCCATATCAACAATGGATGTCATATACATAAAAAGGGATCGCTGGTGGTCATAAACCGACAGAGCGCCGGACTCACTGCAGCTTTACGAAGCGTCGACTCATGGTTTCGCTTCTCTGGCCGCAGCTTTTGCTGAAGTCTTGCTGCTCTCACCAGCATCGTTTTATTTTATTTTTTTGGACATAGCAACATCCACAAACCGACGATGGACTACCTGCTCCGCTCCAAACAGTACACAGACAAGAGTTGACAACCAGCTTGTGAACATAGTGGAGCGTTTAGCTGCCGATGAGCGAGATATTTCCCTCAGGAGGTGATGGAGATCAAACTACAGTTAGACGGAGAGTGAACATTGGATTTTAAATTCACCAGGCGGCCAGAAACACGACTCCAGTTCACTATATGAGCTCAAAAGGTGATGCTATCAGTCGGTGTTGTGTTTACAGCTTCTTATAGTCGGGAGTTTATTATAGTCAAAGTTAAAAGTTCATTCGTGACCCGCGTATTGACGTAACAATCTCAACACACCTGAGCAAACTTCATCAGCCGAGGAAGATTCTGTGATACGATCAAAAGCTCCAGAAGAGCTACTAATGGGACCCGGTGAGATTGTTTTGTCAGCTGATAACAGTATTTTCTATACGTACAGTAACCCAAAGAGTGAGGCCGGATCCAGCTGCTATGAAATGAGTCACGTTGCACAACTTCAGCATGATGCGAGTGTTCTCAAAACCGGAAAACTATTTTGCATTTATACATATTGGAATGTATTTCTGATCTGGCTCTGATCATGGCACGATAATTGTCCATCACCAGCAGATGGGCGAACGAGAATAGCGACCGAACGCGCACAACAGCTCTGCACGTTCAAATGACATGCCTTTGCACGCCTGTGCTCTAAAGCTGTCGCAAAACTGCTCATTACGATGAATTAAGAGAGGCCTGTGTGTAAACGTTGAGCCTACGGTTCAATTTTTGGTGGTGAAGGGAATCCGAAGCTGGAGGGGTGTGTGTGTGTGTGTGTGTGTGTGTGTGTGTGTGTGTGTGTCTGGTATGGTGGGGCGGTCACGGCAAGCATCTGGAGATTTGTGTGGCCATGTCCACTAGGAAGGGAAGACACAAAAAAAGAAAGAAAAGAAGAGAGGGATGATTGATGAGAATGAAAGAAGGAGAGGGGAGAGCAAAAAAAAAAAAGGCCTTGTGTGAGCACTTGAGAAAAGTGCGAGACATTACACCCAGAGGGTCTGTTTCGAGGTGCTAAGATTACTTTTCGACTGTCCTGTCTATCGTCCGGTCTCGCTCTGCCTCCGTGACGGCAGACACAAAAAGGAGCAATATACGAAGGCGATTGCAATACTCGAAAAACCCTAAATTGAAACGAGGTCGGCCGTGGCCTCGGAGACACGGTGACCCCGCAAGCATATCCGTTCGCAGATGTTCGACAAAGTTGGCCGCAGTCATTCAAAAATATTCAGCGCCTCATTGTGTTTCCATATCCGAGCCGCAAAGCCTCCGCAAGACATACATCACGATGCAAAACCTGCAGTACTCACACTTGGAGAGTCGGTGGGAAAGGTGTGTGATTTAGAGGGTGACAGCAGACTGTTAGGGGATTTAGCGGTCCAGCCTGCCTTATCTCCAGCTCTGGTTCCTCACTGAGTGTTGGTCTTTGGGGAAGTAGACCCGTCTCTGGGATGGGCTCCCTGGGCTGAGTTTTGGAGCTCGGCTCTCGCAGCTTTAATTGAATCATTGCTTACAACCAGCAATTTGGAGGCGCTTTTTTTTTTTTTTTTTTTTTTCAGTTCATTAAAAGTTCAGCATTTCAGGTTTGCTGCACTCCAGATCACGGTATGTGAAGTTGTGTTTTGACAGGCTGGAGTTTAATGTCCAGCGCAGGCCTCTGGAGGCTGATTGATTAGTGAGATAAAGTTTCTCTGGGAAGACAACAGCTGTACCCAGATAAACAAAGAAACTGATATTAACTTTTTATAGCATCATACTTAAAAAAAACAAAACTCTTTCATCTTCTCCAATAAAGTAACAATACAATATACTTTACTGTTAACATATCTGAACTCTCTGATCTGCTTCTAATCCATTCATATGTCGCTGTGTGCTGGTTCTTCTGTCAAACACCACGTCTGTGTGTCTGGTCCTCAGGAGCTACCATTCTTCTTTCATTCCTTTCGTGTTGTTATGGAGGTCCAAGCAACGCGTGGCCTGAAAGTTTGTTATTTATTGGTCATGATGCTTCTGTAAACTACTCACAGTCTACGCTTTGACCCTTGACCCCTATGAAATCAGAATGCCATGTGACATTGTTTGACTTTGAGTAAAACCTAAGTAAAGGCATGTTGTCTCACTTAATCAATTTGCCCCCCCCCCCGTTATTATGAGGCTGTTGCAGCCGCATGGAGTGCCAATTACACCAAAAACCTCCCAGATTTCGGGATCTTTATTCGGTAATGAGCTATTATCTTTATAATATGTGTAATCCATCATCTATCTTGATGGCAATTATTCACATCAAATGTAATAATCAGATAAATACAAGGGGCATAAAAATGTAAATTAAAAACAAAAAAAAGAAATCAACCTTTGTTAAGACATGACGGGACACAATGACACAACGATAGCACTACGTGTTCCCTTAAGTGGAAAAAACTATTTCGGACCATGAATCGAAACACGCCGTCACATCCTTGGTAGAACGTCTCCATTCTCCCGCACAGCTCCGCTTACCTCTGTCTGGGAGGTTATCAACAGTTCATCATGGGAACATGGAAGTGAGAGACAATACCTTCCTCCACTCTAATGGGATCTTGGGGTGGCTGGGATGGCTTCAATGAAACACCAGCGCCGCGAAACTCGGATCATTTCTAACTTTACGAGATTGTCAGCTGCTGTTGTGATCAAAACAAACAGAAATAGGCCTCGGCCCGGTTAGTGTTTTCACTGGAGCACATCGGCTGTCTGTTGATGACCTAAGCGACGGTGAAATAAGCCGTTTCATCATCGATTTCAATCCGCGCTCTTTCAAACACCTCGGCATGGCTCTGAAAAGACATGGAGGGATGATAACAGACAGGCCTGTCTGACACAATGCGTCCAAATACAGCAGATTAACATACGTGTTAGAATGAATGTTTGTAGAGAGCTAAGGACTCCTGCCACAGTGTACCAGAAAAATCTAGGAAATGTCCTTTTTTTGGAGACACTGAGAAGCAATATACAGACTCAGCATTGTATAAATTGAGATAATCCAGCAAAAATAAAAAAAACTGTCAGACATGGTATCAAAAGGGCATATTTTCTTTTGCATGAAAGGTCCTTTTTATTAGACTACAACTATTTTCTGAGGTTCTTGTAATTTACTAAAACATGTTGTGGTGCTCTGCTCTGCAACATGTCCGAGGGAAATACTGTACTCCACTACATCTATCCAACAGCTTTAGTTCAACTACTTCGTTTTTGTTCAAATTACAATTTTACACACTTACATATAATCAACAAATAAATGATATGATGCAACTGCCATGCAGTATATATAGTTCAAATCCGCCCCTACGTGCAATCTTACACATCTGGCATGTAAATACATTCATAATAATTAACAATAACAGTATACCATTGGTAGTTTACTGTATGCTTTTCATATGGTGCCCCCCCTTCCCCCCCTCCTCCTCCTCCACAGCATGTTCTCCTCGATAACACCAACAGGACTCGCTACCGCCAAGTTCCCCCATTGGGTGTCGCTGTGTGCGTAAAGTCTCCTCCGGCAAGGTTTGGTCCGACCGGACCCCGGATCGTCTGAAGTGTCAGATTGTCTTGTTAACACGTGAGATAGCCAGTGCACGGAAGAGGGTGAAAACACAGGGGGGAGAAACCGGGAGACAGAGGGCTGCAAAAATTAGGCGGAAGAGAGTTTTTTAAGAGAGAGAGAGAGAGAAAGAGAGAGTCGGACTCGGCGGAAACTGCGGAGGTTCTAAATGAGGGAATGCCGAAAAGGAGAGCAGACATACGGCCAGAGCACCAGACATGAGTCCGAGGTAAGACTTTGATACGGGCAGAGGGGCAGGGATGACATTCACGCAGACGTGTGAGTGACACGCGGAGCAGTTCTTTTTTTTTTTGTACTACTATGATGAGTTTATCCAAGTTGTGGTGTACTGTATGTCTTTTCGTTGCGAGCCGATGGTCCTGATGAAGCCTTCAGTGACGTTACACACAAAGCTGGAGCATCTGGATCATATGAGCGCGTCCGGCCTCACGCTGATCGGATTTACAGTCACTAAGGCTTTATTTTAAATGTTTTAATTCATCCCTTTTTAATCATGACATATTTAAATTATAAATATATATATATGGTCTTGTGGAGAAGATTTTCAGCATACGATGTAGGCTTAAAGTAAGACAAAGATAGATAAATAAACATGCTTTAATAATAGTATAAAACAGCGTCTATGCTGTGGCATGGAGCTGCGTTTTTCTTACTTATCATGATCATATTTTGAGTCCAAACCCTTGAGGTGAAAACACGTAGAAGTTTGGGGGTGATACGTTTCCAAAGTGCTCTTTAAGTGAAGCTAAGGAGCTAAGGAGGGGGGGGGGGGGGGGGGGGGGAGAGCTGTTAAATCTCCCCAGGGGAGGTCTGCAGGTGAGACACACCTTTTAACAGCTGTGTTCATTTTACTTTAATTTAAAAAAGCGTACAATTAATGAATAATTGCGAATGCATTTTCTAAATTACACAATAAAGCAAAATTAATTGTGATCAATTTGGATTTTATTTTGGCCTCAGGGACAGAGTGGTGTTAAATATGGTGGTGCTCGGGAGGGGGGGGGGGTCTAATTCCTTGAAGGTCCTCGACATGAAAAGCTCGAACAGCTCTCGATGGTACCAGTTCTGTCCATCATTAAAGTTCTTTCACAAGTTTAAGTGGGCTGCCTGATCATAAATACGCAACATACGTGCGTATACAACGGTCGCCTGTCTCTTTAAGACGATGTGTTGAGAAGTTCAAGTCGGGGTCACTCGAAGTTCCTGCCCTCTATCTTACCTTTTAGTTTTATTATAGACTGACATCACACGGGGCGCTAAAACACTTAAGGCGCATAGAGGCTCCATTATCATCCCGGTGCGCGTTATTGCTTCGACTCAAAAATAGCTAAGGAAATTACTAGAAAAAAAAAAAAAAGAAAATAGGAGGAAACTGATGCTGGTCTAAGCACGTATTTTTTTATAGAAGGGGATGAGAAAGAAGGGAGAGGAGGGGCAGAGAGACACACAGAAAGAGGGAGAGGGAGGAAAGTGGGTGGGAGGACGGACCGAAGGAGCGACAAGAAATTCATATCAATTAATAATCATAAAAAAAAAGAGCTGGCAGACGCGCTCGGAAAACTGGCATGGTTTTTTGGAGGCTGGCAGTTCAAAGCTGAAACGTCAGATATGACTCCTAGACTGCTGAGATGATCATTAAGGGAGACTTAGATCGGATGGCAGAAGACATCGGGCATGCAGGTAAGAGCTGAGATGCTTTACACGCGCAGGCCCCCGAACCGGAACAGGGGAAGCTTGACATTTAAGGGCTTTATCCTTTAAACTGTGCGGTGCATGGTGCCAGAGAGTAAATGTGTTTTTTATTAATGAATCGTTGAAATATTTGCATTTTGTATATCGTGTCGCGTTTTGCCTCGTTTTATTTCCAGTATGATTTTAATATCGACAAGGGAGGCTCCGCTTATTCTTCTTTCCGCATTTAATTGGTCGAAAATATGTTTTTTTTTTTTTTCTCGAAAATAAATAAGGAAACATAGAACACTCAATTAATTAGTAAAATCGTTCCGGATCAGTCAAATGTAATGACGAATTTAGATTACAATATGCTTAAAAAATCTGCACATTTATGTAAAAATAACAACAACTCGGTTTCACTTTAAACACATCAATTGTTGTTTTGTTTTTTTTAAGATATCACCCTCAAGTTTAACTATTTTAAATATGTTTTTTTTAACTAAAATATAATGCAAAAGTTATAGAGAACACCGACCTCTGTTAAAAGGGAACTTCTTCAGTAATACATTTATTAAGAAGGAAGCGACAGTAAAATCACGATCGTATGTAAAACAGGCCCAGCACTGCGTGCAATAATGTCACCACTGAGTTTAGGCGAACACCAGCCAATATTATAGGAATGTTTTTTTGGAAGGGGATATTTAAGTTTATTAATGTCTGATTGTCCCTGAAGAAGCCTCTGAGCTGAGAACTGGACCGTGTCTGGAGGTGATTTGAGGCTCTCTTTGGCACTTTAGAAGGACGAGGCGCTTGCAGCTCCGCGACAGATGCGGCCACTCGTGACTCGGTTTACTTCACGATATGTGAGAAGAGTACAGAGCAAAACAGATTAGAGACGCAGACAGGAGGCGCGCGACGCACAAAGTCAGCAGACAACGTTGATGCTTTGCTTTGCAAAACGGGACGTGAAGCACTTAAATGTTGTTAGGCGATGCACTTCAAATCTTACTGATCGATACACCGTGATCAGATAAAGCGTCCATAGCTTACATTTAATGTAATTTTCAAATAAATCTATGGATCAGAAGAAGTTATATAAAAAATAAATAAACAATGCACGTAACGTTCATTAAAATCCAATAGTCTGCAGTAGAATCGAATAGATTTGATTATAACGTTATCATATTAATTTGATTAATACGATATCTGCTCTCTAAATAAACGGTTAACTCGGTTCCCATCAAGATTAAAACGCTGTCATACTTCCGACAATATTTTTCATAAATGTGTGATGGTTTTTAGATGCGCGATTGCACAGGAAACTGACTCTTGTGCTCCATGGTGTTTGATCAGCAGACTGAAACTCAAACGTAGTCACCTTCCATGGGTGCTGCTGCTTGAACTGCGCTTCGGGATGCAGTTTCTCTGACCTAAATGTGAAGCTCAGTCCGTTATTTGAATGCGTGTATTTGCCTCTTGTGAGTCACAAAAAAAAAAAAAAAAAGACAAAAAAAAGTATAAAACGACAGTAAAATATATGCTTGCTATTTTACCCTGACTTTGTACTGCAGTAAGTTGAACATGGGCTGTGTATGAACATGGTCAAATGGGCTCTAAAATAAACAAGGAGGCATGAGCAGCAAATTGAAATGAAAGAAAACAAAATGTCAACACAATGTTTTAAGCAGATGTCTGGAGTGTTTATGTGACTGAGGCTGCATGTTAGTCTCCCGCTTCACCCCAGACCACAGAAGTGACAAAACAGAGAAAACCAAAAGGGGCAAATGAATATTAACCTAATGCAAATAACTGAATGTCATCGATGCACACTGCGTCACCATCACCTAAGTTTCCAGCATGTTGACGGGTCATTAAAAAGAATGCTATCAGATGGAAACAGACAGGATGACGTAAGTAACCGTCTCCCAGGACTAACCTAGATCAATGATTTAATTCAGCCTGTTTAAACCAACAGACTTGCTCTGAGATGTGTCCTCGCACTAAAATAATTGCGAGCATAGATGGCTTCCGAACAGGATGCTAAGGGCTGACACGTGCCCTCCAGATATAGAGTTTTATAAAACATGTTTTTCTGTGATCTTTCCTTTTTTTTTTTTTGTCACATCAAACAGTGAGCTCAGATATTTTTAAAAAGGCAAGTTATAGCTTCTCAAAAGACTCTCACTGATCACAACGTGAGAAAGAGGGACTCCTCTTGTCTTGGTGGGAAACCCACAGCGACCCTAGACTGTTGTTACCACAAGATGTTACCAAAAATAATTTGCTCAGCACGGTGCAGGTGCACAGAAATGTTGCTTTTTTTTTTTTTCCTTTCTTTTTTTTCTTGCATCACAAAAGATTTTACAAAATTTGCAAGGATATATCAAAATGTGGATTTAAGAGCTCTGTTAAAAAAAATTAATTAATCTGATGTCATGAATCAGGATGTAAAGAAGACATAACTTTCTTTTATGCTCTGTAATGCAACTGAACTGTGTCGCATAATACGGCCGATGTAGACCACATGCAGACGAGAATGTACACTGACTGTGTGTGTGTGTGTGTGTGTGTGTGTGTGTGTGTGTGTGTGTGTGTGTGTGTGAGTGTGTGTGTGCGCGTGCGTGTGAGTGAGTACACAACGTGTCACCCTGCTCCGCGCAGTAACCGGTCACAGTAACAGTAAGCTAAACACCCCTTTAATGCAATAGACACTGCAAAAGTTCAGCACGCTGTGGAAAGCACTCGGTCTATTCCTCACATCGCTCTCATGTCTAAACACGTTTGATCTGACCGACGATGCAAATTCATAGTCAAATATGACCGCTGAGTAATCAAAGCCAGACAGAAGCCAGAAGTGGAAACACTTTGGATGACAACTGGGGACACGGTGGAGAGTAAACCTGTCTCACCCACCTTCTAATTCATAGCATTTATTTTTTTAATTGTATATTCATGACCAAATAATAAATAATAAATAGCATACAAGTCATACGTGTAGATAAAAGGACAGAACTTATTAAAAATAATAATACTTTTCATTGAAAGATATATATTTTTTTCTTCAGTAGTGATGACTGTTCTCCGCATGATCACTAGCTGGCCGTCATGATACTTCTGACTTTTCATTTTCCGTTTCGTCACTGATGAAATCGGTGTTTCCTTCTGATGTTATGCGCCTGATATGCTGAACGTGCATTTAACAAAACACACAGCTCCGATGGTATGTACGAGTGACCTCGAGGTGTCGGGCTGAACCGCTCTTTCTTTTTTTATTTTATTGTGAGAGAAGATAACAGTCATATTACTTTTTGTTCAGGATTCTCCAGAATTCCTCATTTGTCTGATCTATTTCACCCAAATTCATACTTCCCTGTTCTTGTGCTGAACGTGTACAATGAATGAAATAAACAAGAAGTGAATGAGCTGGTGTCAGGAAGACCATAATCAGACGGATGACATGATATTTATTTAGTGGCTCGTTTCCCATCAGTGAGACTAAGCCCTCAGGGACGGTTCGAGACGTTTAATCTCACATGTAAACTATCCTCAGATGCCACTGGTTGAACAATACTCGGTGTTTCATGCATGCAGCTGATATAGTTTATTTTAGGCTTGATGGAACAATTAGTGTTGCTGTTTGAGTGTGTGTGTGTGTGTGTGTGTGTGTGTGTGTGTGTGTGTGTGTGTGTGTGTGTGTGTGTGTGTGTGGAGCTCATGTCAACGTAAAATATTCAACCATGTATTGGTGATTTACATCGGGATCCTTATACGACTGGGCAGAAAGGGGAGCCGAAAGATCCATCTTTCTTTTTTTTTTAGGGGGGGGGGGGGGGGGGGGGGTGCTTGTCTCACAGGTTTATACCTGCTGTTCATCATACTTGTGAAACATTCATCCCTTGTTTTGCTTAAAACCCTGCACACTACTTCTGGAATACTTCATCAGGAAGCCATGCGGTTACAAAATATAGATCTGCCCGTTCTCTGAATTTAGTGTTTTCTTTCTTCTTGCTCGCTGCAGAGGAAGTGAATGCGTCGACTTGAATTTCTGACAATGAGAAAACCATTGCAACTGCTCACCTTTTTAGCAACGGTTCACTTCCACAGAGTAGCATCCACGTGCACTTTCACACGCCAGTTCTGCTTTTGTGCATGTTCCATTGAGTGGAGTCAATGAATTAAACATGATTATGTAAACTGGAGCTGTTACGATGAATTTGCATAAAAATGCAATTCAATTAAGTGATGCGTCGTGTTCCTAATGGAAATCTGTTATTAATGAATTAGTCTATATTAATCCTCATAGATGTATGCCAATGCATATTTTTGCAATTTTTAAAAAAACTCTTGTGAAGGCAATAAAACGTTTTGGCACGCAAAAATATACTTTAATATAGTCTGATGTATAAATCCTAGATTTCATAGATTATTTTTATACAATGCATCAATAATCATTTCTGTGGTGCAAAAAAAAAAGACAAAAAAAAGACACATTTATTGTGCTTTTGTGTGTTGAAAAGCTGACTGCCGCATGATGTTTTACAGATATCTGTTGTTGCAGGTGGCGGACTGAAGACGATGCTGGGTGCCATGGAAGTTCCAAGTCATGCTAGGGATCTCCTCCTGCAGCTCAACAGCCAACGAACCAAAGGCTTCCTGTGTGATGTTATCATTGTGGTGCAGAACGCCCTCTTCAGAGCTCACAAGAACATTCTGGCTGCCAGCAGCCTCTACTTGAAATCTCTGGTGGTCCATGACAATCTCATCAACCTCGACCACGAGATGGTGAGTCCAGGGGTCTTCAGGGTCATTCTGGACTACATCTACACAGGCCGCCTTAGTGAGGGAGACCCCACTTCTCCCACTGAACCCAATCTAGGGGCCGTCTTGGCAGCAGCCAGCTACCTTCAGCTGCTTGACTTAGTGGCTTTGTGCAAAAAGAAGCTGAAAAGAAATGACAAGTACCCTCCCCGCCCAGGTCCTGCATTTCTGCCCTACCCAAAGATGGGGTCCAATAGCATGGGTTTAGGGAGTGGTGGCAGGTATAGGATTTCTACTCCTGTCATTCAATCCTGCCCTCCAGGAGGAATTTTGAACAGCCATGCAACCCGGGCATCACCACTAGAGGAGCTAGTTCCCCATCGACTAGCCATTCATGCCGGGGAGCTGTATGCTCCAACCTCCATCCAGGGCTCTCAGGTGTTCCCGTCCCTGCAGTCCGCTCTGCCCGCCCAGCTTGGGCGCTCAGCCCACCCTGAGAGGAACTGCTCCCCCAACTACGGCCTGGATCTCTCCAAGAAAAGCCCCAACTCGCAGTCACAGCACACACCCTCGCGATCCCATCTGGCAAACGCTCACAATGATGATGAGCGAGACGGGACCCTGAGCAGCCGCGCCAGTCCCATGCAGGGGACGAACGGAAGGGCCTTCCCCTCCGAAAAAATGGAGTCCACCGACCAGGCGAGCTCCCTCACTCCTCCACATTTCCCCCATCTCAACCAGCCTCTTGGCCCGCACCTCCCCCACCTGCACCGCTCAGGCTCCCAGGCCAGAGATCGCTACCCGTGTCCCCCCAGCCCCGACACCCCGACGGACGCTGGAGAGACGGGCAGAGATATGGGCAACATCTACCGCTGGGTGAAACACGAGCCGCTATCATACACAGCTGAAGATGAAGACGAGGATGAGGACGAGGAGGAAGGGGGTGAAAATGGGGACCCGCATCACAACCACAACAAGGCCGGGGAGGAGAGCGAAGGAGTCGACGACAAGAGCGGGTCAGGCACAGAGGAGACGGGCAGTAGTGAAGGCCGCCCGTCCCCTTCTGGACCGATGGGGAGGTTCCACATGCCGTATGAGCCGGAGAGCTTCGGGGACAATCTGTACGTCTGCATCCCCTGTGACAAAGGCTTCCCGAGCTCAGAGCAGCTCAATGCACACGTGGAGACGCACACGGAAGAAGAGCTGTATGGCAACTCCGGTGGCGAGATGGGAAACGGCAATAACAGCAGCACCAAAAACATAAGCAGTAATACAAATGGTTACGGGAGCAGTTTGAACAGTCTGTCCCACCTGGACACCAAGTCCAGCCAGGGGCTGAGCTCAGGGGGCATCGGAGAGATGATCCGACCCTACCGCTGCTCCTCCTGCGAGAAGTCCTACAAAGACCCAGCCACTTTGCGACAGCATGAGAAGACCCACTGGCTGACCCGGCCTTACCCCTGCAGCATCTGTGGCAAGAAGTTCACGCAGCGGGGCACCATGACCCGCCACATGCGCAGCCACCTGGGCCTTAAACCTTTCGCCTGCGACTCCTGCGGCATGCGCTTCACCCGCCAGTATCGCCTCACCGAGCACATGCGCATCCACTCCGGGGAGAAGCCCTACGAATGTC
>NW_027176262.1:22953625-23021125 GCF_023349555.1 Cebidichthys violaceus | reverse complement strand
GCCTTTGATTTGGTGTTGAAACCAAAAACTGACTCTTAAGTCGACCAATGCAAACGTGCCTTCAATATAACGAGCGTTGATGATTCTGCAATAACGCGTATGTATGTATGTATGTGTGCCTGTGTGTGTGCGTGTGTGTGTGTGTGTGTGTGTGTCCACCTGCACATCTACATGTCCGAACGCCTTTCCCACAGTGTAGCAGAGTGAAGTATACAACAGAGAGATTTGACACTTTCAAGAGTCTTTATTACAAGCAGCTGCTTCAGATTTATTTCCCCAAACTGCACTTTTCTGGAAAAAAAAATCATTGTATTGTGATTTTTTTTTTTATTACTCTTATGATCCCCTAGAAGTCCCACAATTGCCTTTCCTCTGGCTCCTTCGCTTTCCTCCTCTTCCTCCCTGCGCAGAGCTCTCTCTCTCTCTCTCTCTCTCTCTCTCTCTCTCTCTCTCTCTCTCTCTCTCTCTCTCTCTCTCTCTCTCTCTCTCTCTCTCTCTCGTTGACCCACAGCGCCCGCTGCCTCCCTCCTCTCCCATGATCCACTTACTTCCAGCTGTTTTTCATGCTGAAGAAGACAGTTGTCTAAATGTTTATGTGAGGAGCTACTTTCTTTTTCTTTAAGCCCCTGATCAATTTCCAAAACGAACTTCGTGGCATGTGTTAAAATACAGGAGATGACGGGCCAAATAATAATAAAAAAAAAAAGAAAGTCTGACATCGTTATTGTATTCGGATCCCGAAGCCAAGAAAGGGCTTACAGAGGGAGATTAAAGGCAGCGTATCGCTGTAGAGGAAATGCAGAGAATAATGTGAGGGGAAATGTTCGGGGGGGAAAATATGCTCCGAAAGATGCCAGTAAAGTAAACATGTATGAAATTGCACAATTGAGCCGGGCCTCCGCTGCACCAGCCAAGTCATGCACTGAGATGGAGAGAACAAGTAAGGGAGAGGAGCTGAGAGGGAAAAAGAAGCAGAAACGGAGAGAAAAATAGCCTGCGCCCAATAGTCACAACCTTCAGTAAATCACAAGGAAAAACCTGGCTGCTCTGTGAGTCTCTTCACCCCCCCCCCCCCCCCCACCCCTCACTCTGTGAGCTTACTCTTTTTCATGTCCCGCTTACTCTTTTTCATGTCCCTCTTTTAGGACGTTACATTTTTTTTCTTTTTGCCTTTTCATTGTTGACCTGCTGCAGGTCATTTTTTTCTTTACTTCTAGATATTAATGTTCATGTCGGCGTGTCCTCAGAGATGTCATCCCCTTTTTCCCCAGACCTAACAATTATCACCCAATCAGCACACGACCCACAGTAGGCTCTTTGTCTTCGGGGGGCTCTGGCTGCCCGTGTCGTCTTCCATCTGTTTAGCTCGGACCTCTGTTTCTGTCTCTACCTTGAACACACACACAAGACAAACTGAGTGGACTTTGGCTGGAACCTTTTTTTCGTTTACAGTGTTCAACTTCTGCTCCAGAAGTTTCAAATTTTTTTTATAGACAAACAAAGAGCAAGGGCGACACAAGTAGGGATTTGGAAGAGCAAAAGTTGGTCAAGGAGAAGATTTGATTGTGTATATATTTCTCACACACACACACACACACACACACACACACACACACACACACACACACACACACACACACACACACACACACACACACACACACACATGCGGACACACACACACGCGCGGACACACACACACACAGCTGGATGGCAGACTGCTGCTCCAGCCCAGATTAGATCAGATTTAATTAGGTTTCCGTACTCCGTTTGGACTGTCGCTTCTTGTAGAAAAAGTCATTATTAAAGAAAAGGTGATTCCACTGACAGCTTCCTCCCAACACACACACTAAAACCTATGCCAAAATGTTACAGAGCCTCAGGGGCCTCACACACACACACACACACAGAAACATCTATTCTGGTTTTGGGGAATGTCTCTGTGTATAAATGATGGATTGTGATCTGATGGAGATCAGTGTGACGTTTGGAGGTGGTGGTACCCGACTGGTTGTGGTTCACGGATAAGGACGTTCAGCAGTAACACAGACTGCCACGCAGACAGTAGTAGCTGCGGATAAATGGAAAAAAAAAAAAAAAAAAAAAAACACATGACAGAGCATACATGACTCATTTAAAATGGAAATTAGATTTTTTTTTTTTTTTTTTTTTTTTTTTTTAGTGGAAGACAGGATCTTATTTCAGCAGGCATGAAGCGAAACATCAGTAATGTCCAGCGTTTCATTTTGTGGTTTTACCATGAAAACAAATTCAAAGCAATACATTTATTAACCAAACAGTATTTTCTGCATTTCATTGTCAATATTGATCTTACTTTGCTTAGAGAAATGAATGTATTTATTGCATGTCAAAATGTTTTATAATTCATTATTGTGTAAATTTCAATTGTGGGTTTTTATAATTTCATTTAATTATGGTGTCTTGATAAAATCATGTTGATAAGGCTTTTGTTTTTTTAAAAGCCAATGTGAAAAATGTCGTCTTTGTTTTGTTCGTCAGTATACTCAAAAATCAACTTGGCAATAAAGTGAATTGCATAACGGATTTACAAGGAAATGTGTCTTTATTACATTTATTTAGTGTTTCTTTGCACATCTAATTCAAAAACAAACAACTGTATCTAATAATACATAAATAGACATTTCTGTTAGACAAACGGATCAACTTTTCCAGATAGGATTACATTGATAACCTTAAATTTTATTACACTATTTTACCCCAATTCAAAACTCCATCAAACCATACCGTAAGTATAAGACCAGGACAGCAACCATTTGTGGTTTTGACACAGTTATTGAGCATGATATGGGTTTCGCATTAAAAAAATACACAAGACAAAAGACCGCGATCGAGACCGTTTCACAGCAACGAAGACCGCAAAAAAACCAGCAACTTCTTTACTTTTTCCTATAATGCATTCACATTCAAGTCCATATTCTCCGATATGGAGACATGTGAGTGCCTCATTTAGGACAGAGAATTTCAAATGAATCTCATACATCACACACAGTCCACATGCAACAATGAACAGATCCATTACTCTGTCAGCAGGAGCAAAAGCAGCCAGGCAGGCACACACACACACACACACACACACACACACACACACACACACACACACACACACACACACATCCTTTTCCACTGTGTGAAAATAACCTTATTATCACCAGCACGTAAGAAATCATAGCGCCTTCCAGATGTTTGATATGAATCAAGCAACTTGCCACAAATTACGTCTTTGTCTTGACATTAAACAAATTAGCATCTTTGTCTCTGGGGTGCTGTAAATCAGCAGCATTCGTGAGGCAGAGGTGCTTCCTGAGAGATCAAATTCACCAGGTGTAATGGATGACATCGTCCACTTTTATGCCGTTTGAACAGTGGGCGAAAACAAAAAGGAACAGCGTGACCAGTCATCACGCCGCAGTTCTTTCTGTTTCCAAAAGCTGGAAGGCAGACACAGCTGTCTCTGAGTTAAAAGGAACAATTCCACTTTATTACACAGTGGGCTTTGCTTAAATCAGTCGTTCTCTAGCTAACCATGTCCTGCACGCTTTGAGACATTTAGTCACCACACTTCTGTCACTATGGTTGTTCATGTAATGAGTCTGTTGTCTTTACTGACCTGAACCAGAACCAGAGGACGATTCATAGAAAGTATTTTATTCATTTTTTTGTTGGCGCCTGCTGCAGTGAATCGTTCTCTTAATTCTGCTCCTGTAGTTTATCATATTTGTTTTTATAATTTCAAACATAAACAGATCTGTCTGTCTCTCCACAGCTAATCTCGAGTTCTGCTGGACCCACCGGTCTGATATTTTGTGTGCTCATTCATGACTTCATGCTCAAGGACCTCTCGTGGGTTTTGGGGATTCACAATGTTTCGTCAGTGACTGCTGATCGCTCCTCTTAGGCCGGGTTTGCACCGGCAAGGATTCATTTAATCTGCATTTCCATCAACTGATTTGGAGCGAATCAATTCGGCTGCCATGTAGTGAATGGCTGTAATCCGCCAGTAAACGGAGTAGAAGAAGTTGTGAACCGTAAACAAGTCAGCGTGGGCATACAGCTTTTCTGATGCGATGCTTCGACATTTGCGTTCAACTATGTGAATGGAAACACGGCTGTATCGCTGATGTCAACACATTTCAGAACCACTTTTCTCGGTTCAAGGAAAGTTTTACAAAAATCAACTTCCTGGCAAAGTTAGCCAATGTTGACTAGCTCATTCAGAGGTTAGATGGAGTCAGTGAGCCAAACAGATTGAGTCAACTTATGCCTATCAGAAATGTTAGTGCCCACTGCTCATGCTGAGGCACTGTCTACACCGTGCTCTCTCTGGCCTCTCTGCCACCCGGAGTCCTCACATAATAAATGGCAAAGGTCTGAGGTGTCTGGTGTCGGGCACTGGGTGCCCCGATTCAGGCTGGTAATGACAAGGGGGGGGGGGGGGGGGGGGGGGGGGGAGAGAGAGACAGGGCGGGTGCAAGTAATACGTTTAGACTTTTCTGTGTGGAGAACACATGTCCTGCTTGTAAACTGTCCACCGGTGAAGTGTGGTATCTCTCTGTGTTTGCTCAGGGATGGAGCAATTCACTTTCCGGGACGCCGTGTATGCTGAGTGAGACCTTTTACACCCTGGATGGTATTAATACAACACGCATATAGACAATCAGTGAATTTCCAGGACTGGACTGGACTGGAAGTTTGCGTAACCTGGTGCTTCAGATGTAGAGTATACGCGGGACATGAGAAGGGCAAAGGTGTTGACTGCATAGTCATTAAACTCTGAGGGACTCTGCGGTCGGCGCACGCACACACACACACACACACACACACACACACACACACACACACACACACACACACACACACACACACACACACACACACACACACACACACACACACACACACACACACACACACACATCCTGCAGTGACTGCTGTCAGCAGGAAGGAGATTCAGGAGTTTTTTTGTTCATTTATGTGTCTGTGTGTGAAACGGTGACTCCAAAAATACAAGTGGATTTTGCAAAATAGCAAAATTATAGTTTTAAATTGGCATCCTCGGAATTTACTTTACTTTACCGCATTGCTCCAGGAAAAGATTCCGCCTCTGAAAATGAAGCATTAAAGCAACGTATGGTCACACAACAGTTCGCATATCATCCTATGAAAGAGCTTCTCCTTATTTTCTTGCGTTTCCCTACGAAAGCCAGCGACATGTGTTCCTTTTGTTACACCTGTACGGCCTTTTTAAAATAAACTCCACAGGAAATAACTAAAAAAAACAAAAAACTACTTGGTTACGCCGAGGAATAGATCGTCGTTTGGGTTCTAATAACCTCTGAAGTTACGTGATGAATAAATCAACGTTTACTTCTAGTTATACACAGGGAACGAACAATGGTCTCCTGGATGAACGATCCCTGTGTTTTGCAGGAAAACAGGGGAAATCAAGAGGAGTTAAACAAAAAGATGTACACTGGTGTGGACAGTTAGAACTTAATTGTATCTAGGCATGTGTATTTTACACAATGTTAATAATTAAATAGGTGTAAAAACATGATGGTTATTAATACAAGCATACGCTACAGACACACATGTAGGAACAACTCGTTCCTTTGATGGGTGTGTGTTTTGGTGCGGTGAACAAACCCAAAGTTCAGTCCAAAGTTCGGAAGAGAAAGAGGTGAACATAGACAGAAAGAACAGGACACACCAGTCAAACCAAGCCGGCCATCTTCATGACCTATACATGTCGCGTCTCACGCCATGTTGTGCAGTCTCTCTCCCTCCTCCTCCTCCTCCTCCTCTTCTTCCTCTGCCTGTCTATCCCACCCCAGCTACATTTCACCGCTTAGGATTCCCACCGAATGGAAAACAGCTGGGCCAGGGACTGCCAGAGCACATTATGCCCAATTCTTCAATGACTTCCCACCTACCTCTCCCCTCTCCTCCCTTATCCAGCGTGCTCCCTTGCTCCCTGTCCTCATTTAAGGTGGGGCCGCGCAGCTGAAAACAAAAGAAAAACAGCCTGTATGAGAACATGCTTCTCACCCACATATGGTATTCTCTCGCTCTCCCACTTTCTGTGAATTTGTTTCCCAACCGTACTCCCTGGTGATACTCTGGTGTTATGGCTAGTTCAGCTTTTTGACAAGTTGGGAAAAAAAACGTGGAGATATAATGCAGCTGAGCTGCACAGCCAAGCGTGCATATAGTTCAGTAACGTGTCAGAGTTATTACTCTGCCCTCACATCACACCTGGTTCACCTGCTGGGCGAGATGTGAAGACAAAAGCAGCCATAAAAAAAAAAAAAAAAAAGGCTTGAATGTCTTCAAGTTAAACTGTAGAATTAAGTTAAGGTGCAATACATCCACCCTGCTTCACCATGTTGAAGTGAGACCTTGCAGCTTTTTAAATGAGCAAAAATAATATCTTCCCTTTATTTAAACGATTGTTTTGCCCAATAAGGAGCAGTGTAACAAGACGGAAACGGTGACATACTTTCCCTTCATGCAGTTATAAAGTAAACATGGTGGCAAGCATTTACACATCCAGCAGACATGGAGCATTAGCATTCATTTGGAGCTGTGTCTTTGGCCACCGACCTGGAAAAATAGGAGGCCAGGAGGTTAACCTGTGTTCTGAAGTGAGAGGTTTGCTCTAAAAAAAAACAACTAAAAATACTTAGCCGATAGGTGCTAAAACGGTATGTAGCGCTGTGGTGAAGTTACTTAAATTAGTTTAAAGTAATGATCGATGCAATGCACCCTCGCTCTGTTCACTACACTGTTTAGTTTTGTATTCGACAGCTTTCCTCGATCTGGTAACGCATGCTAATGCTAGCTAACATAAGAACGATGCTGCTGTGTAACTCGATGTTGAATTTCGATGCATCATCATCTGAGCATTGCTATCGTGGCCACAGTTCAAAGTGCACATAGTCTCACTTCACCGTGCCTGATAAAAGAGCAAAGGTCACGTGAATATAACATGTTTTAGCTGGAGGGAGTGTCGGTCGACCTTTACTGGCAGCCAAAGCTTTAGAGAAGTTTGTAATTTAGTCGAAGTGGAGTCAACTACAAAGCGCCTTGTTGTTGTTGTTGTTGTTGTGAGTGATTGGGAGGATTAGGACGGTGCTGGGGTTTGACTGTGTCACAAAGATGAAATCAGATTTCACGAGAACTGACAGCGTAAGAAGCAGAGCAGGGTCAAGAGAAGTAGAACGTACAAGGAGGAAGTATTGCTTCACTTTGTGAAGGGGCCTCGAGTGACAAATCGGGTGTATATTGCGGGCAACGCGTGCGTTCCTATGCCAGTGCAATTTCCTGCCTTCAGATTGACTAACATGCGGGCACCTGCCCTGACAAATCCACCCATCCTGTTTCTCTCGGCTCACACAATGCATATACTCTCTGTAACCACTGCGCATACTTTGTCAAGCGAGACGCATGCAAATGAAATATTGAGGAAACGGACACAAAAGTGTAGAAACGGCACAGCCTCCTGCGCACCGGGACACCGAAACACCAATAAACTGGCCTCGAGTTATGAGCTAAACTTTCCAGAAGTTGGTGTTCCATACCAGCCCACGTGGTGATAATAGAAAACTGGTGGTTCAAGAGGTTCATGAATTTGCCATTCACAAATCGCTGGGAGCAACAAGGAGAAGCACACACACACACACACACACACACACACACACACACACACACACACACACACACACACACACACACACACACACACACACACACACGGTAAACCAAACAGGGACTTCACGCCATAAAGTTTGCACATCCAGCACAGAGGAGCGCAGCGGCCAGGCAAGCCTGGACAAAGCTGCGTGGCCTTGGGGGAGAGAGAGGCTGACGGCCAGCCTGGCTGGGTGACACACACACACACACACACACACACACACACACACACACACACACACACACACACACACACACACACACACACACACACACACACACACATAAATACAGGCAGCCCAAGCATTAGAAGTAATAATGAGATCTTTATCATTCAGGGGGAAGGTAGTGAGAGCCTTTATACTGCAGGCCTGGAGGGGGAAAAAGTTGAACAAACTAATGAGCTGGCATGCTAACAATTGCAGTTCAGAAGGTGAGAATGTGTGGTTCTGTCAGATACACATACAGGCTCTGTGTGTTAGGTCCATGGAAGCTGTGTGACCTTTCATTTATTGAGAGTGACTTCATGTTGAAAGCGTTGGCAGTGAACGTGTTCTGTGTATGACACAAAGTGTGAAGGTGAGACTGCCGGATCTGTTGCTGGAACTTCGACTCTATTGTGTTTGGTGACGCACTCTCAGGACTGAGCCTGGGCACAGTGTGTGTGTGTGTGTGTGTGTCACAGAACAGAGAGAGTCACTGAACTGTTAAAAACAGGGTGTCCATTACCTTCTTAGCGTGGAGTTACACACTTAAAAGCAGTCCATTAGCATTCTGTTCAGTCTGACAGGGGTAATAAATTACAGAGTGCTTCATCACTTTCACTTTGTGTGTGTGTGTGTGTGTGTGTGTGTGTGTGTGTGTGTGTGTGTGTGTGTGTGTGTGTGTGTGTGTGTGTGTGTGTGTGAGCACAGGGGATGGGTGTGGATACCAGCACTTTGAAGGTGAGAAAGAGTGCGGTTTCTGTATGTTTTGTGCATCTTTCTCCCTGTTAATGAGCATCTGCCTGTGAGAATCTGTTCATTTATGTGCAAACATTTAATCTTCCAAATGTTTTTTTTTTATACACAAATATAAATACTTACAAAAAAAAGAAGCAACAAATAGGTGAAAGCGGTAGCTCAGGTGGTAGGTTGTCTATTAATTGTCAAGTTGATGGTTTAAAGTTGGTGATATCCTTGAGCAAGGCCCAAATTTGCTCCCAAGTTGCTTGGGGGAAAAAAAAACCCAAAAAGATTTATTTCCCACCTACGCCGACTGCCTACATACAAACGGTGTACAAAGTACAGTGAGAGGATGTTGTAAATGCACATGTGGCACAGGAGAGGTTACTTGGTCTGTTTTGGGAAGCTCAGAAGAAGACGGTGTGTGTGTGTGTGTGTGTGTGTGTGTGTGTGTGTGTGTGTGTGTGTGTGTGTGTGTGTGTGTGTCATCCAGCTGTAGATTAGAGCCCCATTAGCCTCAGAGGCTGGTCTGCTGTTTAGACTGAGTGTAAACACAGAGCGATGGGGACGCTCCGACGTCTTCTGTCTCCATCTTCAACCTCCTGATAACACTTGCAAAAACACACACACACACACACACACACACACTTACACACATGCAGACACAAAAACATGTCTGGACAGTGAGGCTTCACCGTGCCACGTGTGTGTGTGTGTGTGTGTGTGTGTGTGTGTGTCTCCTGTGAGAGCGCTCTGTGGATTGCTCTCATGCCCTCCACTGGCATCATCCTCACTTCCTGTACCAGCTGCAGCTCGTCTCCCCTCCTCTTCGTGTCTTTCTTTCTCTCTCTTGCTCTCTTCGGGCAAATCATATTCTTCTCTCATTCCCACGATCAGATTACAAAAAAAATGTGGTTTTTTTTACGAGCGAAGCGCTATCAGCTATGAATATTGTTAGTGGTGTTACGTGGAGAAAATGAGTTCAGTAAGTAAAGCTAAAAGCAGCTGCACAACATTACGTGATTAAGTGTGGTTAAGGATGCTCTATAACAAAGATTGGTTTGAAATGGGACACACTACCTGTCTCCCAAGTGGGCGTGGTCATTGCGTGTTTGGAAGTGTTGTAAAAAGATGAAAAGCAGGTTGGGTTACACGAGCATAATGTATTCATATTTCATTTTGCTAACCTCGGGGTTCCCCAGGAAGAGCTGGAAAGCATTGCTGCGGGGAGAGAGAGACATCGGGAATACCCTCCTGAGCCCGCTGCCCCCGGGACCCCGCCCCTGATAAGCGGGAACACGATGGATGGCTGACATATCTAGCGTTACGAAAGTGCTTGGGAATTTTATTTTTTTTTTTTGATCACCAAGCTCTATTTGATGCTTTTTTTTTGTTCACTCTGGCACTCGATTCACATGCAAAGTAACCCACATGTCTTAACCATTGAAAATGGTTTGCTTATCTCAAAAACTGTTGTTGACTTTGCAGATTAATTATGAATTATGATGTCACATGATGTACGCTCTTCCATTTCTCCTTGTAAACTGTGTCGCTCAGTAGTCCACTGTTCTTAGGACGGGTCGAATTTCATGTTTGCACCTGTATGTATGTGACAATTAAATAAAGTTTAAGTTTAATATGAAACTACAGCCAGCAGCTGTTTACTTTAACATAAGACTGGATGGGATAAGACTGGACAACATGGGGAGACAGACAACCTTTTACAGGAGGTTAATTGACTATTATTAGTGTGGAAAATGTCCACTTTTATACTTCCGCTCAACAAACAAGAAGGAGCTTGTTAATTAGTGAGCTTTAGAGGTGCTGGTGTGCAGATAGTGTCACCTTCAGACAGGAGCCAGGCTCGCTATGCGCCCCTGTTTCCAGTCTTTAAGCTAAGCTTAAGTAACTATCCAGCTTTACATTGAAACGTTGACCGTATTCCTTTAATTTGTCGCCCGCTCCATCTGTACATGGGATGGCAGAAGCAACGACACCAACTCTGAATCGTTGTGAACTACATCTGTCTCTGTGGCTGCTTGAGTGTGTATATATATATATATATATATATATATATATATATGTCACAGTCAGCCTTGTACATGGACAACACAGCACATCTTCAGTCAGTTCTGCCCCGGTTTACTGGCAGCGGCCCCACTGTCCGTGCTAGAAGTCACGTCGCGAAGAGAGAGAGAGAGAGAGAGAGAGAGAGAGAGAGAGAGAGAGAGAGAGAGAGAGAGAGAGAGAGAGAGAGAGAGAGGAGCCCAGAGAAATAGTGTAGGAAGGAGGAGGGGGTGTAGGGGGCACACGGAGCAGGACACAGGAAGTGGAGAAAGATGAAGAGCCGGGAGACAATGTGATGCACAGGGGTTCTGAACCGGAGGGGAGGACGAGGGGGAGAGGAAAAGCAAGCAGAGGAGAGAGAGAGGAGGAGGCAGAGGAGGAATGTTGGAAGAGGAGGAGAAGAGGGAGAGCACAGGGTGTGTGCATCTGGCACTAGGAGGCAGGGAAAGATAGCGTGGGCCAGGCTGGCCGGACGTGTGTGTTTGTGTTTGATTGAAGAGGGATGTGAGACAGAGACCCCTCACTGGCTCAGTTTTACTGGAATGCTGCCACGGAGAGATGCACACAGACACACACACACACACACACACACACACACACACACACACACACACACACACACACACACATGCTTTAGACACACATGCACACATTTGTACAGTGCAGAACATGGAGGAAGAGGAAGTGAGAGGGGAATGAGAGAGCAACAAGGATGGTTATGGTTACAGAGGAGGGCATCCTTTTTTTCTTCTTCTTCTTCTCCTTCTTTAAAACAACAACCTTAACAAGCAGTAGCTTGCTGTGGTGGTTTGTCATTACAAACTCATGCTGTGTAGACATTCAGAGAATCCTAAAGTTCCCAAAGTTTGAAAGAATCTGGCCATAGAGCAAGGAACCTCTGCATGTGTGTGTGTGTGTGTGTGTGTGTGTGTGTGTGTCCTTCGCACGTCTTGAGAACCGTTCACCCGATCTACTCCACACTTGTAGGGTGTATTGCTGGGGAGCAGCCGAGAACGTGCGATGTCGAAGTCGGCGCAATTTCAACACGGCGCACGCTCAGTCGTGATCAACTTTGGAGTTTAGCATGTTGCCTTTACAGGCCACGGCTCATTGCCTGCAGTTCACCGTCGCTGCTTTAATGCCGGATATTCTAGCACAACAACCAAACTCTTTTTCATTTCCCTGGAGTCAACGAGCAATCAGCAGCACTTCCAGGGGCCGAGCAATCGGGTCGTATGACTAGAAACTTTACAGGTGTGGAGTTGATATTCAAAATTGAACGTTGAGTCCAAAGAGCATCGCGACTTCTTTTGATCTTGTGACCTTTGGACAGGCTAGATGTTTCCCCTGTTTTAAGTGTTTTAGTGCTAAGCTAAGCTAATTTGGCTGCTGGCTAATTATATTATTCATTATTCAGACAGGAGCGTGGCGTCAATCGTCCCATCTTATTCCCTACAAGAAGGCATATAAGCATATTTTCTGTGTTTTAACTGTAGAGGGCAGGAGAAGGGAGAGCAGATGAACTAATGAGCTGCCGGCGAGGCTTCCTCACAAACCCCGATGATAACAACAACCGTCTGTTTTTACCCAGGCGATCCAGAAAAATGACAAGTTTCAAGGTTGCAACCAAAACAGGATGGACCTTAGATCACCCCATCGACTCCTGTTTGTGTGCTACTGTAGACAATCATGCCCTTACAGAGTGGTGCAGGATGAAGACGCGCAGTGTCTTTTGGTTATTCAGCGGGCTGAAACCTGGTGAGTGAATGGGTCAATCAGAGGTGGACTAACGGCATGTTCTTGCCCCCTGTCACGTCGGTCGGAGCTCTCCGTCTGAGAACTCCTACGACACCCAAGAGTCACTTCCTGTCCAGTGAGGCAGCGTGTCCTTATCCCCACAGAAACGACATTGCAAAGTGAGCACAGGAGCTGCTAAACATTTTTGCTCTTCCTTATGGGACTCCAGAGGCCAGGTGGACTCCAGGCATATGCGCACACACACACACACACACACACACACACACACACACACACACACACACACACACACACACACACACACACGGCTAAATAGGGAGAAGTAGAACATCCCAATAATGGCACAAGAAGTGTGTGTGTGTGTGTGTGTGTGTGTGTGTGTGTGTGTGTGTGTGTGTGTGTGTGTGTGTGTGTGTGTGTGCTGGGTGGGGGGGAGGATGGGGTAGTGACATAGGGGGTCCATTGTTTCAGACTGGAAGGCAGAAGTGTTGGGAGGGGGCGAGGGAAAGTCTCGGGGGAAGCTAAATTTAGAGCACCTCCGCTCAAGTATTCCAAATATTCTTACGTGTATTTGGACGCTCACGTATACACTTTGTTACTTCATCCACTTCCATGAATTACATCACTATGCAGCCGTGACATGATCGTCCTTTTCTTTGGGTAAATTCATACTTTACCCTCAGACCGACACCGCCGCTGTACTTTTTACATCCGCAGTAAAGAAAACAAAAAAACAAACGGTACTTCAACACTGTTGATCATTTTACAGAGACGACTCGTAAGACGTGTTTGTTACTTAATTCAACTCTCTGCTGACAGTAAGAAGTGATGATGGTTATCGTCCCGGACGACAACCTCAGAGGAGAAGATGACGTGGTACACATGGGGTTAATACTTCATGTGCATGTTTTAGGTCATTTCCTGCCGGCTGTACAGCCCTGACCTGCTCGTGTGGACCTGGCCAAACAGACGGACAGACACGCACACACACACACACACACACACACACACACACGTCCTGCACTGACCTATACTTCCTGTCAGACAGCGACACCCCCTTGGAGAGCAAGTCTGAGCTGTCTCCACTACGTCCCCTGTAGAATCCTCTCATCCACTTCGGTCTCCCTCATTGTTCTTTTCACACTTGGACGTGATCACTAGGGACCACGACTGAAAATACAGCAGCCTCCTAAACAGGTGCTTCTTTACACAAACAACACGCACGCTTTGTCAGGAGAGGCAGCGCCAACAGTAGGTGTGCGGGATTTACTGACAGGCGTGTCGAGTAAAAGTAAAGAACGTACATCGATGCTCTTTGGTAACCGATGGCGACTGATAGCTACCAGGGAAAACAAAACAGCGCTACCCTCTTCCTGTTGGAGTTGCGCAATGGTTGACGTTCTTCCTTTCTGCCGTAAATCAAGCCTTCATTTTTCCAAAGTGGTTAAATTAAATTCAAAGATCACCAGTTACAGCAAATGTCCTCATCTGGAACATCATAATATAACGTATGATTCAGTGCCAAATATATTGAAGTAGCTTTTGATAATGGCCACGGTCCCGGGAACATGTGAGACAATGGTTTTGAACTGCCAGTGGGAAGAATGAACGTGTAAGAGTCCTTTCCATTCCTGACTAAACGCTCTATTTCCGCCGTCTTCTTTTCTCTTTTCAGAGCACGCCATTTCAAATTAAAATCCCAGGTGCAGAGCTGTTGTCGGCAGTTACACAAATGGTGATCTTATGCTGCTCTATATGACAAATCTGTCACTTCAAAATCTTTCAAAATGGCATAAATTTCTTGAAAACCTTAATTGTTACATGCATAACATGCCTTAGATTAAGGAAAATGCATCTTTTAAAAGTTCATTTTCTATTTGTGTGTCCTCCCTCTGCAGCAGGAGTGTGGCCGCGACGTATTGTCTTTATTGTAACATGTAACATAACGTGCGTCTGGTGTGTTATGGGTGTGTTTGTCTTCGTGCGCATCTGGTTTACCCATCAGAGCTCCAGTGTCACGTCCCTGACCCGGTGAGTGGCACAGCGCGGTTAAGCTGCGTGTGTTTCCATAGATCGCTGGAGTCTGATGTCACTCGGAGTAAGGTGTCGCTGTGGGAGCGAGCGCTGGAAGACTGATGCTGGGAACCGAGGAGAGAGCTCTGAGAAAGAGATATCAGAACCTCAGAACCTGAGTCAGGACAGGAGTGTGTGTGTGTGTGTGTGTGTGTGTGTGTGTGTGTGTGTGTGTGTGTGTGTGTGTGTGTGTGTGTGTGTGTGTGTGTGTGTGTGTGTGTGTGTGTAACGGTAGGGGGGCTCGAAGAACAGATCGATCAAGGTTTTAATGACATGCTGCAAAAGACCCATGATCAAGAACACAGCGGTGACTTTAGTGGGTCACACACATCCAGTCTGTGTTGTCACACACTGGTCAGCTGTTATAATCAACAATCTGTGTTGTAATTTAGCTCTCTCCTTTCTACCTATAACACATGGATCTCCTCGTCTCGCTGTGGTCATAGCGACCGCATGCTGTGGTCTGTGATTACAGCTGAGTGTTTACAGTCCTCTCATATTAACACTTGTGTTAAAACAGCATGGGGTACCGTCCTGGACCAGGTTGGGTGTTTTTTGTTTTGTTGTTGAAAATGCACAAAATGAGGTTTGAAATTAGATTATTTATTTTTTTGATAAGTAGAGAGGTCATTTTAGCTTAAACTATTGCTTTTGTTGCACAGAACACAGTGCTGTAAAGAGAAAAGAAGGAGACAGAGAAAAGTGTGACAAGTTCAAAGTGGATTTTGAACTTGTTACTCGTCGAGTACAGCCAAGAAAGCCAGGAGAAGCCCGTTGAGTTAAATATGCATCCTAGATATTGTTTAAAAAGTGCGTTGGACTTTTTCTTGAGAGTACTGCTCTACTTGTTTGCCTTCCCACTCCTTTTGCTTTTGCTACTTTCATTCAGTGCCAAACTACCAATGCCCAATTTCACAATACACATGTAGGAATGGCACCACATCTTTGAGATTGCACAAGTTTGCATCTGCATCTTTATGTGTGTGTGTGTGTGTGTGTGTGTGTGTGTGTGTGTGTGTGTGTGTGTGTGTGTGTGATTTCTCAAGTGTGAGGGTGTGCGTGCGTGTGTGTGTGTGTGTGTGTGTGTGTGTGTGTGTGTGTGTGTGTGTGTTCTGGGTGTGCACGTCCATGTGTGTAATGAGAACCAAATGGTGGGGTGTGTGAGTGCATGGTTTCTCTCCCCCATCTCTAATCAGACAGCCCCCTGGAGTACGTGAGCGCGGACTCGGGGCTTAGAGCGCTGAGCTGCTACATAAATCAGCTCTGCCCAAGGAGAAGCCTGGATACATGTGGACTCCTCTAACCTAGCGAACCGAGCTACAAAACCGCTGTGGGCCGTTTGGATTTGAAGGGCGTTGTTGTTGTGTTGTTCTTCGGTGATGATTAAAAAAGGTGTGAAAAGAGGTGTGAAGCTGCAGTGATGATGAGGCCGTATTTGATGACACACTGAGGTCTGGGTAGGTGGGCTTTAATGACGAGGCCACGCTCTGTCTAAAGAGGAATCACTCACGCTACATGCGTGCTCCTCATATTTGATGACGAGCTATGTTATTCCATCTTTCCCCATTCTCTCCATCTCCTCTTTCCTCTCTGCAACTTCCCCCTCTCCCTCCGTTTCTCCATACCTTCCTTTTCTACTCTCTCCGTTTCAAATCCTCATTCCCCGCAGGAGGTGGCCTCTCCTTGTCCCTCCATCTCTTCTCCTCCTCCTCCTCCTCCCTTTCTTTCTCTTTCACATCTGGCCAGGCAGCTGTGGCTGGCCAGGGTTCAGTGGGGTGGGAAGGTGTGGAGGGAAGAAGAGGAGGAGGAGGAGGGTGGTGGTGGTGGTGGTGGTTGAGTTTTGAGGAGGCTATCAATTGCAAAGCCCAGGGCACAGTAAAAAAAAAAAAAAAAAAGAAGATTTGACACAAAATGTGCACTGTGAAAAAAAAAAAATGTTTGAACCAAATCTCTTCAGTTTTTCTCAGTCTATCTATCACACTGTCTCCCTGTGCACTATTAAACTCTATTAAAGAGAGCAGCAGCGCTGGGAGGGGGGGGGGGGGGGGGGCAAGGAAGGCCGGGGGTTTAGGGAGAAGCAGGGGAAGGAGGGGGAGGACGGTGAGGGCAAAGATTTCAATATCTGATTTCCACATCTTAAATACATTAATGTATATTATCCCAGCGCTCGTTTAAACTCCGGAGAAAGGAGGGGAAGAGACGGGAGGAGGGAGGAGGGAGGAGGGAGGAGGGAAAGGGGCGAGGGCACTTATGACATTTTCATTGTGGAATCTCCTTTCTATTGTTTCTGTGGTCAACATATTGCCCAAAGATTTCACATGCCATCATGGCCACACAGGCTGCTAAACGGTCACAGATGGTATTACGGGCTTCGTTCATTGCAGACGACTTGATTCCTGTCAGTTTTAGGTGCTTTTTTTTCGCCTGCAATATGCCAATGTCAGCGAACGATTTACCGCTGTGCGAGTGAGTCATCGTGTTCCACATTCCAGGATGTCATCCGCGCTACCTTCATGCCAGCTAGTCGTCTCTGTCGGCGGTGCCGGTTCCCCTGCGCTCCAGCCCAAGTTCACGACCCCTCAAAGTTCACGTTGGGACGAGGGCCTTTCTGGAGGGAGAGCGAACTCCTCGCTGTCGTCTCACGTGACTCTTGAGCATATGGAAAAAGCTCCACTTTCAGTTGCTTGCGGTTCCTTCCAACTTATTTTATGGCCGGTTTCAGAGCCCGAAGGAGCCAAACAAACAGAGGGGGGGGGGGGGACGCATGGTCGGAGTGAGGGGGCCGAAACAGGGACGCGGTGTAGGGCCTACGGTATTCCGCAAGAGTGAGTAGGAAGTGAGAGATGGGAGGGAGCCAGTAGGATTGAAGGGGAGTGTGCAAATGTGTGCGCGCCCTACTGTTGTGTGTTGCGTGTGCGTGCACGTGTCTCGTGTGTGTCTATGTGTGTGTGGTTCTGGGGTACTCGGGAAGGTGAACTCATGCTCCTCTCGGTACAGGAAGCCCCTGATTAGTGCTAACGACAATTGCAGACCATATTAATGCAACCACACACCTCTCCCTCCCTCCCGCCCTCCTCTTTCTCTCTCTCTCTCTCTCTCACTCCTGCCATCTGCACTCTCCACACTCTCTGCCAGACATCATAAACCCACTGCAGGGCCCTGAGACACTCACCAGAGCACCGAGGGGGGGCAGGCCGAGGGGCTGCCACGCACTCAGCCCCCTCTTGCACATTCAACCCCTGCAATAACACGTCTCTCAAACAAACACATGGTGTGGAACATACATGGTACACACACACACACGCACACACACACACACACACACACACACACACACACACACACACACACACACACACAGGAAGAAATCTTATGGCAGACAGTAGAGTTGATTGCGCAAACATTTACACACCTAAACAAACACAGAAGGTACGATGGAAAGCGAAACACTTCACAGGCGCAAACATTAACAACAGCACCGAAACACACACACACACACACACACACACACACACACACACACACACACACACACACACACACACACACACACACACACACACACTTGTTTTTTCAGTTTCCAGCGAACTCGCGAAGAGAAGAATCTGAGCTTGGAGATCAAAGATAACGAGAGCATGAGGCTAGAGAGATGGGGCGAGAGAGAGAGAGAGAGAGAGAGAGAGAGAGAGAGAGAGAGAGAGAGAGAGGATGGAAAAAAGGTCTGCTGGTGTGCAAGTCTTATTAAATGTTCCTGCAGATGGACAGACGGGGCGTTTTCACATTGAGACATGGATACCCTCTCCTCTATTCTCTTGACTCCCACCCACACGTTGACATGTGTTTCACATTCAAAGCGGAGATGTGCAAACCGACGGCCAACCACTCCGTGTGACTGGCAGCCCCGCTCTCTCCCACTTGATTTCTCTCTCTGCAGTCACAGAAAGGACCTTACAGAGAAGTGTGTGTGTGTGTGTGCATTTATTGAGCTTCATGTGAGCGTTTTGAGTTTTTGATAAAAATGAGATCAACCTGCACATTTCTGTGCCAAAAAATTCAAAAACAGCTGAGGTACACCGATGCAAACTAGGCGGTAATGGTGAAAATGACAAAAAAAAAATCATTTTGCTGCTTCCAATTGTTTTGTTCAGTCCAGTTCAAAGATTTGTATACACACGGCTGTGTTGTGTGTCTTTTGTTACGCTGACTAACACACACCATTGTTGTTAAGCTTGCGACGTAGCGACCGTCTTCACTTCGGTCGCAGCTTTAGTCTGTTGCTGACTTGAATGGTTTCGTTCAGTTCAGTGAGAAACTAAGAACTCATTGTAAACAGAAACCAGTCGTTGCATGATGGTTGTTTATTTGGCTGTCATGGTCTGTTAGGCAGCTTTTAACCAGGAAGGAACAAACCGTGTGTCACGACTCCGCTGCAGATTCACTCAGTGACACCAATGATGCAGTTCAGCTTGAGGTTTTTACCGTTAAAAGATTTGTTTGTTCGCCCACGAAACACTTCTACTCCAAACAAGGTAACACATGGCAACATGAATGCCAACGCAAACACACATAAAGACACATCACTCACACATGCACTCCTTCACACTGCTGTTTTGATATCAGTCCAATTTAGTTATTTTTAATGTAAATATATATAATATGCAATTTTGATAGAACACATCTAACTTAACATACTGAAATTTGGAATTCCGTCGCCATAATCTATTACTTAATAATCCACAAACAACTTGTATTTCTTGTAGCGCAAAGAAATGTCATTTATTACAATATCCAAATTTGGTAAAGTGCAAAAAAAAAAGAAAATCTAAAATCTATTATTTATTATAAGCTCAAAAATTGCCGTAGCGCTCACAAATGCCACGTCCCAATGGTTTTGTCGGTCAATACTGAATACACACAAATCATGAATTGTATCTCTAAAGACATTGTCTCGGGGGATCAGCTCTGTCCTTAGCAACAAGAAGACACATCTCTGAAATGTATGTGTGCTCATGTAGGTCTACTGCATGAATGCATGTGTAAGACCAGCAACAGGTTTGTTTGATCACATTCAACAGAGATGTGAGGTCAGAGTGAGCGGATGAGGAGCAGACACTCACACAAAACATAAATATACACACACACACACGCACACGCACACGCACACACACACACACACACATAAAAGAGAGAGTTAGATAAAGGGGAGACGGCATGAGGAAACACATGGCATCATATGTCTGTGAGTCCGAGGAGGCAGGTAGTGACTGAGAACATAAACGTGGTCACAGACGAGAAGAAAGGGTGCTGGGCTGCAGACAAAGGCGGAGATGGGTGGGAGCGGGGGTCTTTCTCTGTCTAGTTTACCCAGCTGGAGGACTAAGAGACCCAGACAGAGCCCTGATGTCACCTACTGTACCCTAACCCTCCCAACTCCCCGGCTTCCTGTCCCCGCTGGAGTGATGTCACAGGCCAGCTGGGGATGTCACGTCCACCCCCCCCCTCCCACCCAATCCCCTCCGCCCGTCCCCTCTCTCAAGTCCCCTTCAATCACCGGAGTCCCACTGCGACCCCGGGACAGTCAATGGAGCACGTACCAAAACACAGACAGAAACGCACACTCACACACACACACACACACACACACACAGCAGCGATCATGTTCGCAAACTCAAATCTATCAAACATAAATCATTTCTATTATGTAATGTAGGCAGAGCGAGTAAATTAAATGCTAATAAATACAACAACACAACCAGCTGTGTGATCCCGAAACACAGTTTTAATTTGGTTTATTGTTTTACGTAATTCACTTGTTTTCACGATACGAAAAGCAGAGAAAGGAAATAACACAATCCCGGGGAGAGCAGCTACCAAACACCGCAACGCGTCTCTAGGCACTGCACAGGATCCAGTACCCCTCACAGGATCCAGTACCCCTCACAGGATCCAGTACCCCTCACAGGATCCAGTACCCCTCACAGGGCTTCACTCTCAGGACTCCTGCTCCTCAAAGTGAACTAATGCACCACACCGGTCACCACTGCCGATTTGATCGTGATGGCTCACAATATCAGGTGTATTGCAAGTAAGCCAAGGCGGGAAAGTAAAGACACGTCCGCTCGTATCAGTTACATCACTTAGAACTCCATTTTGGCTCATAAACAACTTGATTTACCTACAAACCTTTTGTTAAAAACTCACATTTCAGGCCGGATTACAAGAGCTGGATTATGAACACCATTCAATCCTGTCATAAAGTAAAGCAGCATCACTACTGGGAGGAAGTAAGTGACAGATTTATGGCCAAATGTGACCATAAAGAGATCTCAAGCATGTTCAACCTCTTAGGGCCACCTCAAACTAATGAAATAGCACTGAGTCCCTGTTAAAGAAAGAAAAGGAGAGGACTGCAGTTTTCATATTCTGAAGAACTGTCATGTTGGCTGTAAGATATTGATAGATTTATGTAACGTCGTCTAAACAAAAACGGAGATGGGAAGGTGGAGGAAATAATGAGTGAGCATGCCTGAGGAGTGGCTTAGGCATGCAAGAGTATAGTCTACCTGACTGAACTTACGCTAGTTTCATTTGAATGCTAGTCAAATATAAAAATGGATTAAAAAAGATGGATGTAATAATTTCTAAAAACATATTTTGCTTCATTCCATGTTTGTTGGTGTTCAGCCTTTCAAAAACAACATTTTCATCACCAGTTGCAGCCATGTGCAATAAAAGTCGGCATTATGCACAAAAGCAACACATTCTCTCATGTAGCATCATCACCATGAGAACAGTTAGGCAGGAACACAAATATGCAACAGCAGGACTCTTTTAACAGGATTACAGCAGCACAATGTCTTTTAATGACATGATGTAAAACCAAGCGTGAATGTAGGGCAAACCAAGACATGATGGAATTTGTCGGCTGAATCTTTTTTTTTTGGCATTTTTTTAATATGATAGAAAGGATTGACTATAGGGCTTTTATCATTAACGTGTAAAATGCAATAGAACCATTAAAAACTACCATTCGAGGGCTTTCATTTTCCTGCTCAGTTACAATGAAGAGAGAGAGAGAGAGAGAGAGAGAGAGAGAGAGAGAGAGAGAGAGAGAGAGAGAGAGAGAGAGAGAGAGAGACACACACACAGAGAGAGAGAGAGAGAGAGAGAGAGAGAGAGAGAGAGAGAGAGAGAGAGAGAGAGAGACAGAGACAAAGAGACAGAGACAGAGAGACAGAGAGACAGAGACAGAGAGAGATCCATGCCCCCCACCCACATACACACTGTGTTACGTGCAGGCCGACAGGACCCCCCCCCCTTTGCAGAAACTGAACGCCACAATCTTCCTCCCTTTAGCATCCCCTCTCCCCTGCCCTGAACCCACCCTGTCCCCTGCTGGCCACTGTCCTTAACCAAACAGACAACACACAAATGCATCCATGTACACACACACACACACACACACACAGTACCCGACATTCTCACACACCCACACATACTGTACAAACACTCTCTGAACTTTAATACCGGATTATGTTTCAGCAAAGCACATCCGTGTGTGTGTGACACACACACACACACACACACACACACACACACACACACACACACACACACACACACACACGCTCTCCTTCTGAAAACACACACACACATCCTTTCACTTTCTTTGATGGATGAGGAAATGCTCACACAAACATATAAACAAGACCTCCATCCCAAACCCCATTACATCTGTATGCTTTTCCTAGAGCTTCAGTTGAGCCTTTCGGGACCTGACGTATCCAGCGGCTCCGCCTCCCCTCCTATCCTCTCTTTCTCTCTCCCGGCTCAGGCCCTACCTGATTGTCTGCTTGTTTTCCCTGGCGGCTCCCGGCTTCCGTTCCCAGGCTGGGAGGTGGGAGGTGGGAGCGCAGCCTACAACACATACTTTCCACCCCTGAAGGCTGAGGGCCAGCGGCGGTTCCTCCCGTCCACAGGCCCTACAGGAAGCACTTAAGCCCCGCTTGCTGCCCACCAGCTCAACTCTTCGGGCTCAGGCTTGGGGGCAGAAGGAGGCAAGAGACGGGATGAGAGAAGTGCATAAGAGTGAGGAGAGTGAGGCTGCAGAGTGTCCACTCTAAACCACTCTCAGTTTTGGATGGAGGTTTTCAGGCTCGACAGGGAAACATCCAGAATGCATCTAGATATGGCGTCCTTATATTTTAGTGTGGATGGGGAAAATTGACATTTGGAAAACAATGCTCAGAAAGTAAAGTCACATCTTTCCACCGCTTCTAACCTTTTCTTTGATCGCTAATTTGAATTGTCATTAATAATTGCAATCATACATACATCTGGGAACCAGACATGTCTTTTTTTAAGTCTTTTTTAAAGCCAATCCAGGAATTTTAAGCCAATCCATTTGGTAGATGTTGGGATATTTGTCTGGTTAATCGAAAACTCTTGACCTGCAAGCGGAACAACAACAAAAAAAAAAAGGTCAGAGGATCATCAACGTTATTCAGATCAATCCTCCCGTCCAATAGATAGTTTGTTGAGGCATTTCACGCCAAAAAACCTCATGGGGGCAAGAGTCAGGGCAAGAGCAGCCGAGAGGAAAGACAAGACATCAGTGGGACAGTCAAAGGTCAGAGGTGCACTGCAGTAAACAGCTCTTTTTGCTCACTACGTTGATGGTGCACCTGCAGGTCTCTATTTTCCAGCTTTCCCCACGTTTGACTTCCCGCTTACAGCGGCTCCTCTCAGAGTACGACTCGTACAAATGACTCTCATTATGTGGTAATGCTGTAATTACATGACCTTAAAGTGCTGCCCTGCCGTAGAGCGCTGCAACTTATTTCACTGTAAGTGACAGCATTCACACCGTACACCAGTCTGTGAAGCTTGTAATGCATTTGTGATGCATCCCCCACCCCAGTTGTTTGCCTTTGGGCTTTTTCATGCTGGAGTTTTGGGGCCGAGCCATTCTGTCACTGTTGAATGTTTTGGTATAGCCAGACATGGAGGTGAACACTAACAATGACTGTGAGGCTCTCATGTTAGATTAGTTCTATTTTATATGAACCGAGTGCTACGGTAATCCACCAAGATCACATAATGGTGATTTGGTACCCATTTCCTGGTTCAACGAGCTTTCATGTAGGCCCAGTAATCATTTGTAGAGAACTTGAACTGTACGTTATACCACTAAAGCTCAAAAGCAGCCACACGGGCCAATAAAAAGACAAGTACGGGGAAGTTATTAGACATAAGGACTTCTTTTGCTGTGCACACGGATAGAAGCTCTGCACTGGAAAAGCAGATTTCTCAACAAAAAAAAAAAAAAAAGGTCTGACTGCCCGGTTTGCCTCAAAGCTTGGATCTGTTTTTAGTGGTGAGTCTGGAGAATACGCAGACACTTACTGTTTTTTTGCAGACACTGCTTAAAAGCAAGAGTGGCTTTTGTAAAACATGGGTCAGTAATAACACACTTCAGCGCTGAATGATATCATTTGGCAAGAAGCAAATCAACAAAGAAAACTGGAAACTGCAACTTTTTTTTTTTTTTTTTTCGCAACTGGGTGATTAACTGTTGATAACTGTAAAACCACATATGAATTTGATGGTGAGAGGAAAAATGACTATGATAAGGTTATGACTCTGTGATCTGATAAATGCTAATACCACTTATCACACGACGTAGCCATGGCGACAGAGGCAGTGACACTTCCGCTCTCAACGCCCTACAGATAAACACACCCACAGAGTCAACGTGATCGGTGGCTCGGATGGTATGACGAGCTTCAACCGAGCTTCTTTTTTCTGCTGCTTAACTTACTAATCATACTGCAGTTGCCATGCGTGGATATAATGTAAAAACATTTAATGAGAAAACCCTGGCATTGAGCTTTTAAAAATGTCACCGCTGAACATAATCCAGGGTTTTACAGAATTGTCCCATATGAATGTTTAGTCTGGTTGCGTTCACTCTTTGACACTTGGGGCTCATCCAAAGTGCTGCAGCCCATCTAGTGATGTCTAGCCCCCAACTCCTCGAAATCCTCCCATGTACCCCGACCATTATCCAACATTGGTTTGAACCTGCAGGGCGAGCAAAGGACACAACCCTAAATACTTGGAAGCCATGATTGAAATGTGCAATGAGAAACTACATTTGGCCACTACTGACTAATCTGGTCATGTCTCTGTCCACTCTGGACTCCTGCACCTCAGTCATGGACCATCCTCCTCTCCGCCTAGATACCACTAGAGTCTCTCTCTCTCTCTCTCTCTCTCTCTCTCGCCTCTCTCTCTCTCTCTCTCTCTCTCTCTCTCTCTCTCTCTCCACATCCTGACACACTATCTCTCCGGACTCCACCTCTGATCCTGAGCTCCAACCTCCAACCAGACCCTGACCCCTCGGCCTTGAACTGAGGTTCATATCCTGTTCTCAAACACACACACACATACACACACCAATCAAGTGGTTGTTGCTGTTCTTATTTTATCAACTTGTTGATAGAAAGAACATTTTTTGTTGATTTCTTTGTTTGAAGGATTCTGACTATACAAGACTTGTGTCACTGATAACGACTTATTTCTTGAGAGTAATGTCGGCTAGTTAGTGTGTGGTTTATTGATGGATAACTGAGTTAACTAAGTTTGTAAAAAATGTGGAGTTAGCCTGGGGTTATATATATATATATATATATATATATATATATATATATATATATATATATATATATATATATAATTAAAAAGCAGCTCATAAAAGAGTTCCAAACACTGAGCTGGATAATATGAATGCATACAATTCAAGCTGTTTCAAAATACGCTTAGAGAACCAAAAAATGAACATAAAATGATAAAAGTACAGAGCCTGATCGGCGCTGGTGAGGGTCTTTTTTTCCCACTTTCTATTGGTGGAACTATTTTCTCAGCAGTGCTCACCACAAGACCAGGTTTACTGTAAGCTCCAGCAGAACAGTGTCTTCCTATCAGAAACACAGAAACACACCTGTGATGGGTACAAATTATTAAATCAACTACCGTATTTATGCTGAAACAAAAAGAGTCAAAGTAATGGACCTTTTGTCCTTATCTTCTTATGATTGTAACAAGTCAACATTTTCTGCACTCCTGACAAGTTGACTTGTTAAAGCACTTTTTCCAAGTGTTGAAATCAAAACGTTAATGTCATCACAGTTGTGCTGACAAGAAACTACATGGGAAGAACATCACATGGCGAGACCGAAAAAGAACCGTGTCTGGATGTAAAATCAGGTCGAGGAGACGTCTGATTTAAAGCTCGGTCTGGCCTCCTCCCTTTTACTATTATTAGAGGGCGTGAGTGAGTGGCCTAATCCTGATTGAATTACATAGTAAAGTCACTCGCTGGGTATCCAGAGCTAAGACAGTGGCCTCTGTGTACCCTGCACTCAGAGCAGGAAGCTGCCAGCCTCTCTGAGATTAGGCCTGTTTCCTCTCTGCGCCGTGCACTCCCAGCGACCCTGTGGCCCTGCGACCCCGTAACCTTCCTCCCAGTATGTATGGCATACACACCATCAGCCAAGGAGTGTGCCAGCTGGCGTGTGACACACACGCACGCACGCACACACACACACACACACACACACACACACACACACACACACACACACACACACACACACACACACACACACACACACACACACACACACACACACACACACACAGCACTAACTCATTCCTCAGAAAATGACACTTGAGTTCAATTCAAAAACAATATGGCCTTTCCTGGCACAGGATTGGAATGCTGAAGCGTTCAGCAGACACAACACACTCACGTATGTCAATACTGTATCCATATACAGCACTACTCCAATAGCCCCCCCCACCCCCCCATCCTCTCTTACAAATTGTGGCAGTAATTTTTCCCTCTCGCTGAGTTTTACGAGCCGTAATGTGAAGCACCTGTAGCCACAGAGAGGCCAGACGACGGTTGCAGGAGTCTGTCTGTGACCCAACTCTAGCTTAGCAGGACACACACACACACACACACACACACACACACACACACACACACACACACACACAAATTGTGAACATTCACAATGTATGTTTCATTGGGGCATCTTTTCTTTGATGTTGATCCTGAAGCCGCTACTATCATTTTTATTCTAATAGCAGAACGGCAACAGCTAAAGTTGCGCTAACGGCGTGACTCTGTGGATGGCGATGTTTGTCGGTCAGTCAGTTTACCGCTTTGGTCCAGACTGAAAACATCTCAACATCTGCCAAATGGATTGGCACAGGGACCGTGATCCCCTGACTTTTTCTCTAGTGCCATCAGTACGGTTGACATTCATGGTTCTGAGAGAAATGAGTTGAACTTTTGGATTTACCGTGCAAATTTGGTACAACATTCACTTTCGCTCTGTGAACTTTGGTGACATCTAGCACCATCATCAGGTCAAAATTCCCTTTGGCTCACCTACCTGACATTGTTAAACTGAAAGCCTCACAGAGCGTGTCTACTATTACGCTTGTCACTGTAAAATACTGTTTTATACCGCAAAACCATCGCGATATCAGAACAGCAATGCTTACTGCGACAGATAAACCAGCAGCAATAAACATTCATATGAGAAAATGATACAATCGCAGCGGTAACAAACCACTGGAATCCAAGCAATAAACAGAGTGAGGAAGGAATGGGCTTATAAAGAAAGCTCAGTGTGTCTCATCAGTGTATTTGTGTCACAAGCCTAACACCTGACCGGGAGGATAGGATGCTGCAGCTAACGATGATGTAGACAGCGCATCATCTCACAGCGACTCTGGACAGCTGAGGTCAAACCTAACGCTTTCCAAAGTTCATAGCGCTTGCTGTTAAATGGAGGGTGAGATTCCCTTCATCTGACCATATGTGTGTGTGTGTGTGTGTGTGTGTGTGTGTGTGTGTGTGTGTGTGTGTGTGTGTGTGTGTGTGTGAACATGTAACACCCAGGCACTCAGCTTGCTATGAAAACAAGGGGTCATTAGCCGGAGCACAAGGCTGTAACCTGCAGTTCTCTGAGGTTTGAGGTCAGCTGCTTTTTATTACCTCGGGGGGGGGGGGGGTTAAACTTGGTGCGGACTGAAAGCCCGTTATCCCCGGCCGGGTCATCGAGTTTGGATACAAACACTGATGCTATTGATGGCCTTTTGCTCTTAGTCACTCAAGAGAGAAACCTTCAGACGAGAGGTTAAGTATGTGTGCGTATGAACACACTTAGACACACGTAACAAGCTCACCCTTTGACCCGGTCGCCCGCTGCGGTATACACATCCATAAAAACGACTTAAATCTCTCACTGTAAAATATTGGCACGTGCTGCTATTATTAGTCAACCATGCAGTAGGGCTTATGCGTGTGGTTTCTGGACACATCTCCTTTAATTATCAGTAAGGAGTCATGAGCAAAGTGAGCACAAACTCCTATTTCATTCGGCTAATTAAAGCAGGGCCGTCAATTGACTTGATTGCAGCAAGGGTATAATTGTCACAAGCAGCCTGTCACCACAGCTGTACCGCAGACGATACACAAAACAGGCACCGACTGTAGCACAGGGTGCGCTGTGACTCTGCTGCAACGTGAACGGAGGAGTTTTTTCTATGTTGTTTTTCAGGACACTTTCTTATTTAAGTCACAGTTATTTCACTCCCACATACCACCAGTCCCCCCCCTGTGTGAGTAAAAGTCATTCATCTAAATATATATATATATATATAAGACGGCACCAGCCTGTTAAGCAAATGTCAAACGGGAACGGAGAAAACATGAATGAAGCAAGAAAAAGGGGCGGGGGCTAAAGGCGGTAAAAGACTCAAAAAGGGAATAAAACATAAAAAAAGGACATGGCATCCTATAAATATTATTATTATCAGCATTCCTACCATGCTATATAATTATGTCGAAAATACATTATTTTCATTTTCAGTGTAGGGCTTCAAGAGAATGTACAATATTGTGACAGAAGGAATAGTAGGAGTTAGAATATGTTTTCATGACAAGCTAGCAGGCTACTGAAAACCTGACTTTGTGCTTGCATTTGTGTTCATTAGTTGGTGGTTATTTTCCTTGTGCATGTCATTTCAGACATCTGAGTTAACTTTGTGTATTTGACTCTTTGACTCAACATGCTCCCTTTCAGTGCTTTTACACACGTTTTCCGCTGACATGTACCTTTCACTCACTGACTTTTACAAACATGTTCCCTTCCCCTGCTGTAGCTTTTCCGTCACTGCTACTAAAAACCTGACACTGTTGCACACCCTCTCACACCTGGTCCCGACCTTTACTCTTTGGGTTTCTTTGGCCCTCACCGGGTGCTGGGCCTTGGATGGTGTTAAATCAAAGAGTCGTTTTGATCCGGGTCCAGTTTAGCGAGTGAGGAACATGTTCAGTCAATGAAGATGTGGCTGCAGGGCGACGCAGCTTGTTTGAAATGGAAATGAGCGCTGCTTCTTCCTCTCCTAGCTACCACCAGGACTCACAATGGTAATTCCCCTCCTGATTTATCAGTGTGAATCAATTCCAAATGAATAGATTAGTTCTTTCTCTTTTTTTTTGTTGGCGGAAGGATGCCATCTGTAACGGATCATAAGGTTTGTGAGGAGCTGCAGAAAGTGTGTTACAATGAGTGTAAACCCGCGCTCAGTAGAAACACTTAAAGCCTCTGATAAACATTCTTATCTCGAGGTGAGATGTTGAAATATGATCTGCTCAGACAGAGCAGAGAGCCAAAGCCCAAGGGGTGTGTGTTTGTGTGCGAGTATGTGTGTCTATTAGTGTAAAGGAGGTTGTCCCCACATTGCCTCTCTTTCCCTTCATCTGCAGCGCTGAGGGCCAGTTTTATCAGCTCCATCTCTGGAGCTGACAGTAATGTGTGCCCACCCATGTAGTCAACTCTCTGTGTGTTGATGTGCTTTGTCTGCAAGAATATATCTCCCTGTGTGTGTGTGTGTGTGTGTGTGTGTGTGTGTGTGTGTGTGTGTGTGTGTGTGTGTGTGTGTGTGTGTGTGTGTGTGCCAGTCAGCAGGCCGGGACAATGCTCAAAATATCTTGGCTGATTTATAGCGTCTCCTCAGGCTTTGGAGAGATCCAAGGTCTGTGCAGGGACAGCCAAGCCTAATGACTTGAGACACACACACACGCACACGCACACGCTATCTAGACACACACACACACACACAACAAAAGATTAGTCCCATCTATGTGGCTTAATGTAAACACATAAAGAAATGAATCAAAGCAAAGCAACGTACCAACTCACTGAATGCACAGTGAATATATAATTAGAATCTGACTTATTTCACTGAGCTCAACAACGCACGCAGTCAACCACCAATTTTCTCTCTGCCTTAACACTGGTTATGCTAGTCACTTGTCTTGGGGGCAGACTAGTGTGAGCATGAGCATAAGCGCTGCAAGTCCATTTAAAACAAACTGATAAACAGGTCTTGTCTAATCATGTTGTTGACGATTTCAGGAATATGAATTGAAAAGAACCTGTCTGCTAAATGGGATGAATCACATGCAAATGGCTTCAAAAGTCTTCACAGCTAAATGACAAAATAAGCTTTTTACGATTTTCTTCCAAAAGCAACCCATGCAGTGATGTTGAAGTGTGCTGCTGGTGTGGTCATTGAAACAACACTTTTCAGATGGATAATACGTTTCTCTTTAAGGCACGGTTGAGTTTAGACAACCACAGTTGGTTAATGTCAGGGGAAAATCGCTTCCAGAGTAACATATTTAATACATTTGAAGGCTTATTAGACACCAAATACTGCACAACGGTTTTTAAGACTCAAACACAGGGTTTTACAACACCGGATAGTTATCTCAGGGGCAACCCTTTTATCTTTCGTTGTGACAAATGCAAGTTAAACTGTAGAAATACGTTATTCACGCTACAAACAAGTCTACCAGGAACGTATGCCCGCATGCATGTGTGGCGAAAGTTGAGCATGTTCCAACGCCGTGTTGGTTTTGCTGGTTTAAATATGGCAAGAAGTTAGCAAGAGAAAGCAAGAGAGAGAGAGAGAGAGAGAGAGAGAGAGAGAGAGAGAGAGAGAGAGAGAGAGAGAGAGAGCGAGAGAGAGAGAGAGATAGATGACCGGCAACAAAGGTTCCTGCACAGAATAGAACCAAAGAGATCTTCACCGATGGGCTACCAGGAGTCCCCAACTTGTGCTTTATCTTGTCACACATACTGAAAAATGTACTTCCATACTCACAAAACAAAATGAAAATGGTTTTAAGCTGGTGGGGCAGTCTCAAGAATGCTTTTATATTGTTGTCTATCAATATTTTACAATGCATCTCGTGACCCAGAACGTGATCTCGGCCACAGCTCACGTTTCACTTGAGTGTTCATGGCCAGTTGAATATATATATATAATCAGCTATTTAAATCAGTGAATTCTTATCAGAGCTTCAAATTGGGCCATTCAAGTCCCGCCCGGGCGTTTCAGAGTGACCACAGGGCACTAATGTGATTCACAAACAGAAGGATTTACAATAGAGATTCGTCTACGAAGATAATCTGCCTCCCGAGGCCACCGGCTCCCCTTATGTGGTGCTTTACTGGAGCCACGTCAGTTCTTGAGGAGGGAAGTCTACCCAGCCAGATATGAGAGCACCGTGACCAGGACACGGGGGTGAGGAGAGGCCGGCCGAGGGATGGAGGGAGGTAAGATGAGGGGGGATGTTTGAAGTGGAAAGAGATCCTAGAACAGTTTTTATAGCTTCTTCTTATGCCCTTCTGCAGGGAGAAAGCAAAAGGGGTGTTGTTGTTTTATTTTTTTCAAACACATAAAGTTTGAGATTTTGATGATTTATAGAGAAAGGAAGAGAGGGAGAGAGAAAGAGAGAGGGGGAGAGAAGGAGGGGTGGTGGCAGGGGGGGGGCGGGGGGGTTTAAACATGATGCAAACCATTTGGAGTGGGGAGCGGAGGTTGCCAGCACAGCCTGCTCTGTTTAAACTGGAGAGGAAGTGACCGTATATACAGCATGCCAGCAAACTCCCTCTCCCTCACTGTCTTTCTCTGCCTCTTCTTTTTCTTCAGCTCTCTCTCTCTCTCTCTCTCTCTCTCTCACACACTCTCACACACACACACACACACACACACACACTCTGAGTTTCAGAAGCTCAAGGGTGTACGTACACATACGCACACACTCCCATCCACAGAGGTCAAATGATGACCATTGGTTAGAGAGGGTGTTTGTTATTCTAATATTAGGTTTCTTTACATCACCGTCACCAGGCCCATCACCATTATTATCATTATTACTATTATTACAATCTGGAAGGCTGGGGGGTACACGGGAGAGTGAGAATAAAAGGAGCGCAGAGGGGAGAACAAGAGCCAAGAAAGAGAGACTGAAAAATGAAAGACGGAGCGAGAGGGAGGAGAAGAGGTCAGCGTTTTCCCTCAACACCCGTCCATGACTTAATCTGATTCCGCTCTATTGAGACCTTCCCAGGAATGAGGATTTGTTGTAAGAAGTGAGAGACACAAGGAGCGAAAAAAAAAAAAAAAAAAGATGGAACAGGGAGAGGGAGACGATGGAGAGAAAGGGTGAAGAGGAGGTGAAGGAGAAGAGGAGCAGAAGAAAGAAAAGAGAGGTTTAGAGAGAGAAAAATGTATACCGTGATGACGTTACATGATGTACCTCTTGAATTAAAGAATGCATTTAGACTACAAAATAGAGTGCATTAAAAGGGAGCGTTTGGGTTATTGGAAGGGGGGTTTGTAGGAGGACTTATCCGAATTACCGACAGTTATTTGCAGTCGGTAGTTTTGCAGAAACAGACAGGAGTATAGGCATCTAAAAGAAAGACCCGCTTAAAGAAGTCAAAATGGTTTAAGAGTACGCTGAAGCAGTAGACAGTTGTCCTCTGGTTCAGCCTGCGGAGCCTCCACCTTATTACATTAACATGGTGCACACTGCATGGACATTAATATACTGCATAATATAGTATTCTGGACCTTTTGCAGGTTGGTTCAGTATATTTTTTTGTCTTTTGTCTGTTCAAAAATGAATAAACAAAAAAAAAAAAACCACATATCCATAAGTTGTCCTGACATCTTTGTTTTCCCCATCAAATCAATAAGAATCGAGCGTGAATCAAACTGAAACAGAACCAGTAGTCCCCACGCTCTGCAGACACACAGGCCACCTATTTCTGGTGTCGGCCTCAGCTGCGGCGTGCCAGTCTAGACCTCACTAAACCGGAGCACTGTGGTCTGGTGATGTCATCCTAAAATAATAAATTAAAAAAAACACTCTACAGCTAATTGGTTTATGATCACCTCCAAATTGGCTCCCAGTGGACTCTATCAAACGGAGAGGCTAACATGAGTGGAAGGGTTACTTGGCAGTTCAGAGGTTTGACACGCTGCCCCCGCTCTTCCACTTCCAGTTCAGACAGAAAATAAAACCAAAAGCGCTAATATACCAAGTGCTCGTTTTTACTGGTACGCTTTTGTTTTGTTTTCTTCTTCCAAATGAATTCTTATAAAGAGGGTCATCAAATTAAACCCAATAAATGGCAACAGAACAGGATCTGTAATCCCAACGTAAGCCAACTAAAACAACAGCAAAGGAAGATTCTACAATGGGCCCGAGCGTTTGCAGTACCAGAGAGAATGGATCCACGGTGGATTTTGACTGAGGAACAATACACAGATGCTGAACAAAGCATGCCGTTTCTTTCTAACTCAAAGAAAACTGACTCATGATTAAGGATTCAATGCTTTATTGCCGTTTCTATGTGGTTAATAGGAATTTGCTTTAGTGAGCTAAAATAAAGCAAAACAAAAACCTCAAGGCATCACATAACCACACTGAGGACATAAAACAAGTGGTGAAAACATTAAATTACTATTATATGCTATAATGTATCGCTGTTCTCCATGTCTTTATGTGTAGGGTAACGTTTAATCACTACACGTACATTCTTCTCTCAGAGTTCACTACACAGGGACGCGCAACACATGCTGTAAATGCTTCAGAGTGTGCTCACACACGCCCACACGTGTGTGTGTGTGTGTGTGTGTGTGTGTGTGTGTGTGTGTGTGTGTGTGTGTGTGTGTGTGTGTGTGTGTGTGTGTGTGTGCGCCTGTGCACTTGAGTGCGCGCTGTGCCGTTGTGTTGCTGGTGGCTCGGCTTCAGGATTGTGTCGAGGCCGTCTGTAATAAATGTGCCCAGGCGAGTGGGCCCAAAAAGATATATCACAAACAGGAGGGGAGGCAGAGTGCACAGGGGGAAGGAAGAGGACGGAGCAAGTGGGGGCGAGGGGAGCGGAGTGGGAAAAGAAATGCAGAAGAGGAGAAAGGAGATGGGGGGAGAAAGGGGAGGATCGATTGGTGAGGGAAAAAAGAAAGGGGGGGCAGGGGCTGCTTTCTCCTGGGTCCTGCTATGTTTCCCATTATGTAAGCCCTGGTCACCGGCAGCATGCCAGCAGGCAAAATAAAAGAGTCTCTCTGGCTTGGCACGGCTCGTATTTTCCTATCCTCGGCACGGGGTCAGGGAGGGGTCAGGCAGCTGGATGGGGCGCTGGGGGGATTGTGGGGTCTGGGCTGGCCTCCAAAACCCAAAAGGCCCAGGGTTCAAGTACCAGCTGAAAGCAATCAGAGGGAAATCTGGGAGTGCCACAGCTGCTCGCAGCAGCGTTGTTCTGTGGCTCAACTCTCTCTCTGACTCTCTCTTGTCCCACTTTTCCCCTCGTCGTTGCCTGTTTCCCCCATCCCCTTACGTCTTTTGACAGACAGACACACACACACACACACACGCGCGCACACACTGCATACTTTAAACATGAAGCCGTTAACACATGGAAGCTGGTATGTGCATCAGGGTCGTGTTTGTGAGTACGCTCATGTGTTTGCATGCGGGTATGTTTTTGTGAGCGTGTGTAAGCAGGGTCACCGAAAAGACAAAAGAGGATCCAAACAATGGTAGCGGTCCAGTCTGCTTAGAACCGCGGCGAATCTCACACTGCGGCTTTGTATGTGTGTTTGACCGCAGAGCCCGAGCATCTCTGTGAATGTGCACGTCCGCTAATGCTGCATTTTACATCAGTGTGTGTGTGTGTGTGTGTGTGTGTGTGTTGTGCACATTTTTGAAACGCAACAATGTAATGGTCTCTTTCAAAGATGTTTAAGCCGTTAAAACACTGGGTACCCATTAGGCTGCAATATACAACGTGCCAGCGTAAAATGAAGAATAAAAAGTACGGGTGTGGTGAATTTTCCTGCTCTGGTTTTGGTCTAATCTTCGCCTCGGAGGGCATGAGAAATACCAACAAGTACAATAATATTCGTATATTACTTCCATGCTTTTCGGAAGTTTAGAAGTCTACAGGTTTATTTTTTTCTTCCCCTCCAAGATGACAATCCACAGGGCACAAGAGGTCACTAAACAGCTTGATGAGCATAGGAACAAATGTAACCCAGCGCAGAAACAGATGAAGTATGACTGACTTGAAAAGTGCATTTAGGGACATTTATTTCCACACCCTGTTGTTACCCAGACTTTTAATTTGAGCAGATAACTAAATAGAGAGCCCAGAAAAAAAAAATGCATATTACAATAATGTTTTCAGTGAGGAGAAAAAAAATGGCATACTGACAAGAAGAAGATGCAATAAAGGCTAATGCACAGGTGACGTTTTGAGTCATTTGCGCGACTGTTTAATAACTTTCAGCCATGAAGGATATTACGTTACCAATTTAGTTTCTAGTGTTCTGTTTCCAACCCACCTCCCAAAAGGAAGCTGGATCGAGCATGTCTGTGAAGCTGGGTGCTTAGGCTCCTCTGCGAACTATGGTTACCTGTAACGTCCTAGATCAGCAGAGACCGTTGATTGTACCGAGAGTATAATCTTTCATTCCTAGGGTAGCAACAATTAATACCTGTTAAGCCCGACGGACCCGTATTCGGGTACGTTGTGCTCAGATTAGTAGCGAATATACCGTCGAAAAAAAGTCCATTTATGCATGTGTACAATTTATGAATGTGTACGTGTTATATACCAAAAAATAAATAAAAAATGCTGGGTAATACAAACAATCCAAGACATTTTTACAAACTCCAAACACAATTCTACACAACTAATATAAGCAACTAGAAGATTTACCACAATATCACGTATTTCTAGCCATGACTCGGCGAGCTACCGCTCCTCTCCGAGTTAGCATCACAAAGCTAACGGTTAGCACGGACAACCGAGAATTCGACACAGATTCCAGAGATACCTTCAGAATGTATCTCCGGTAAACCGTCACAAGGCTGTGAGCAAACAAACACCAGAAGCACAAACCGCACTATCCTTCAAAATCATACAAAGCTCCTTACCTTTTCGTTGTTCTCCTGTAAATCTCCGCTTAATTCCGTCAAACATATTCTCTACGTGTATCCGGTGCGTCTCTGAAATGTTCCCGTGTAGAAACAACATTCATTCATGGATGGAGGAAGGAAAATAAGTCTGGATTGGGATATTAGTGCATTTTACAACTTTTAGGACCTACTGATTGAAATGAGGGCTATTCAAGTGTTCATAGTGGGAAGTTGATGTACCTCAAAAAAAGCAATTTATTGACTGATTTACAGATGTCTCTTTGCCAATGTAAGTCTATGGGAAACAGTCTTTTTGGGCCCAATGGCATCACATGAAGAATCAGGAAGTTGTAATTCCAAAAATTCAAAGCCCAGCGCTCTTCGGTATCAAGACTCAGCATCTGAGATGACATTTTCCAACAACATCAATAAAACAACATCAAAAAAGTCACTGGATTTATGGAATTGTAAGTATTACAGACATATGCAAATTTCCCCCAAATGTGCAATGAAGGTGTTTTGGCAGATTGCAGAAGCTAGACACCCCATTAAGACACCTTACGTTGCAAATACTTACTTATTAACACAGACTCCTAAGAAACACTTGCTATGAATCCTCTCATCAGTTGAGAGATTAGTAGCTACAGCACCATTAAACTTACTCCAGAGCCGTTCATCTAATAATGGGCCAGAGATAGTGCAGAGCATCCAGCAGGGGCCATTAAGCTTTGCATAATATTTAATAGGGGCCATGGATCTTTGTTATGTCTCGCTTAATGTGCAGGGTAGATTGTCTCGTGGCCTGCGGTGTATCCAACGAGCTGGCACCGCTGCTCCTGCCAGAGCAAGAACACCGTCCTCGCACACGAGCCAGGCTTGCAACCTCTGTTATCATCCGTATTCCCCGTGCTTGTCTCTGGACTCCCTCAACTCATGCCCCCCATCTAGACACCTGGGAGGAGGAGGTAGGGAGGGAGGGAGGGAGGGAGGGAGGAATGGAGGGGGAGGCAGACGGATAGAGCAGCAGTACGACAGAGAGTGGCAAAAACAGAGGAAGTGATAGAGACAGTGAGCCAGCCAGCTGAGCAAGACCCCAGACACAAAGGGCTGGTATGACACACACACACACGCATGCACGCACACACACACACACACACACACACACACACACACACTTATACACACACATATACACACTGACATTTGCTCACTTGTGGTCCAAGAAAAGGGGGGACTGACAGATAAGGCTTGTGCCTGAGGCATGTGCTGGAGGAGACACCCACACTCGTTCGTCGAGTCGTTCCCTCGCTCTGAGTGACGGAAGGAGCAGGGCTGGCTGTCGTCAGCCTGGCCCAGAGCAGGAAGTGTGCTGGGGATAAGGCGGCCATGTGGCAGGATGTTATGGATTTCTAATTAGAGCAATTCATCTGTCAGCAAGGGCGCGCTTTCACTCGCGCTTTCTCTGGCCCTGCTCTCGCCGGACCTCCATACTTCACACTCCTTACTTCACCCACTCTTTACGCACGCATTCTTCACCCAGGGCGAACGCGAACATGCACACGTGTCCCCGGAGCTTTCACAGTCATGGCTTGTCCAACATACTTCACCTTGGACCGACTACACCAGAACCAATAATTCAATCACCACCGCCCACATGGACCAAACAGCCCAAAACGGGCTGAGGGGATCCCCTGAGAGAGCTCATTCTTCAACAGTGTAAAACCACAACTGAGATAAGGACTCGCCACTGCAGAAGGTGGAGAGGGAGGGAATGAAACCAGTTGTCTGAACACGTAAACACCCCATGATGCAGTATTCTCAGCGTGCCTCGAGGCAAGTGTTGCAGAGAGCGGCCTGATCCCTGGTCGAAAGCGATAATGCTAAGCTGGATGCTCCAGTGGACTAACAGTACAGATCAGCGAGCTCCCCGGGGAACAGACCCGGCTATTGTGTTACACCAGATATCCTGCTGCTGCTCTTTTGGACGGGGGCTGATAATCAGACAAATAAACAAACAAAGAGGAGGTGTGCTCTATGTCTGACTTGTGTGTCTGTGCCTGTGTATGTGTATGTGTGAAACAAGCAGTGATACTATAATCAACTGATAATGACCTAATTATTGGATAAAAATGACAAGGTGCAAAACATCGCCTCTGGAGAGCTGTGATTTTCTTCTCCTTGCCATGCTAGCGGTAAAGCTGCACATTTGTGTTTTGGAGTTGTTACAGTAAATCATCTTTCAAACCGAGACGAATGGATTTCAGAAAATAGAAGCAGTATTTCTACCCACAGCAATGCTAGTCGGTCTGTGGGCCGGTTGGTTCAGCACTTTGGTCCAGACTGTAATATCTCAACAGCTATTGGAGGGATTGCCATGACATTTTTTAGACATTCATGGTCCACAGAAGATGAATCTCTGTGAAATGACATTAGTGATCCCTTGACCCGTCTAGTGGCGTCAGCTGGCCAATTGAATCCCTTAATTCAATGAAATATACATCTGCTCAAAGGATCGGCACAGAATTCAATATAGATTTTGTTACCCTGACTTTTCCTTCAGTGCCACAAACAATTTAACTTTTTTTTGTGTGGAAATATTGGAAACATTTTCACAAACACGGGATGGATTGCCATGCAATTTGGAACATATATTCATGTCCCCCTCAGGATGATCCCTTCACTTTTTCATATAGCTCAATCATCACAATTTCAATCTTTGGTTTATGACTTAAATATCTGCTGAATTGATGACATTATCGCATCAGCCTGAGCCCAGTACTAACACGGTAAACCTGGTAAACAATTTACCTGCTAAACTTTAGCATCGGTATTGTGCACCCGTATTAGAATGCTACATATGTAACTGTTACTGTACCACTCTGTGAGGATGTCTGTTTAGTTCAATCAATTCAATTAATGCTTTATTGTCATGGGGAAAGCAGTCACATCAAGACTAAATCAAGAATCAAAACAGATGGCAAACCATGAATTAGGAAAAAGTGTAGTATATAAAAAGGAAAAACAACACAGATATTGTGTTTTGAAGCAGTCCTTCTTTATCACAGTATGCTGCTTCTTCTCTCTACTACAGCGAGGCAAAGTCAAAGGTGAAAGAACAAGAAAAACTGAATCATGAGGAAAAAGCAGCAATGGAAGAAAAAGCATGATGAGCAAGATGGAAGTGGGGAGGAGAAGGAAGACTCTATGTGCGCAAATAAAAAATGGAAAAGAGAAAGGAAAAGATGGACAGCGGGTAGGGATGATGAGAGGACCCGCAGTGAGGGAGTGATAAAGCAGAAAGAGGGTGTGAGAGAGAGCAGAGTGAGCTGGGTTGGGATGAGACGGGTTGGGGGAGGAGGGGGTAGGCTGTGCGAGGCCGGGAACACAGAGCAGCGGCCGGGGGGATGTTTAGATAGGTGCAGGCTGCCACTAGGAAGTCCACGCTCCAGTATAAACAGGCCGCCACACAACCCAGCACTCCCAACTGTGGGAGAAATCTGCCCTGAGACGCACGGAGTGGCGCTGGCCGGCAGAGCGAAGGAGGGAGGGAGGGAGGGAGGGAGGGAGGGAGGGAACGAGGGAGTGGGTGGTGGGAGGCAGGGGAGGATGGGTACATGGCCACTTTCAGATCCCTGCAGAATATATACACAGCTGACTCTGGCCTCTGGACCCATTTCCTCTCGCTTCCCTCGCCGAGGTCCACGCAGGACTCCTGAGGCCATTTTGGCTTCTCTTATCTCCATGTAATCGCTGCCTCATATACCCGCCAATAAACACACATGCACACACACTTGCGGGGCAAACGTGAACGCACACATTCTGTAGGGCACACACAGACACACACATAGATGTGTTCGTATTACTATATTTGTGAGGCTGTTTATTACACTGTATTCAAACCGTTAACCGTCGATGCCTGTACTGAATCTTCAATAATCAAAACTTGTATTCTAATAATAATAATAATAATATATCATATTACCATATGTAATGTGAAAGGAGTAGCTCACTGCGACAAACCCACAAAAAATTATCTCTAGAACATGCACTTCCCCTCTACTACTATTTTTTGAACTCTTTGTTTGGTTTTCCACAACTTTATTTTGGTTCACTCCCACGGCTCTCATCTGGGTCGTTTCCTGCTGCTTTCAGATAGCTTCTGAACAGTACCTGCCAGAACCAAACCGCAGACAGTCAGAATCAGGACTGAGCTGGTGAACGTAAGAGGTCTTAGTAGCTAACGAACCAGATATTTCCCTAAGGAGTTGGTGGGGACCCAAAAAGAGTGAGAAAACTGGAGCTTCATCAGGTGGCCAGAAAGCACAGCTCCAAGGAATGATGATGTCGCTCCCTATTTGATCAACATGTAATGGACCATTTGCAAAAACATTTATCATAACTTTATAAGGTAATAATAATATGTCAGTGTTGGCCAAAAACCATCAAATAATGCAGCTTTGAAGGATTATTTCACACGACTTTTGTAATTCTGTCCCAGTTTCGGCCATTGTCCTGTCAGTTATGTGAACACTGTACTCACCAATGTAATTGTTAAGACCTGGGAACACGTTACAGAGTGTGAATAGACAACAAACATGAGCTGTCAGGTTGTAAACAAGGCGTCTTTGTAGCCAGTTTACCAAAACCCCTGACATCTTGATAATAATGTCACAAGTGGTACGTACAGTATTTCAAAGTTAAACCAAGAGGTTGGTCTGTTAACAGTGCTGTGTGTTTACAACAAACAATTTAAATGTTCTTCACTTTCTCTTTCACTTTCAAATCTGTGTGCTCCGATCGCAGCAATTACATTTGTGAAACTATTGTATTCATAATTGCTATCGATATGTTACAACACCTTCATACCATAAACATAAACTAACGGAAGAAGAAGAAGGAAGATTGTGATTACTGTGGAGGAGCTTTCTCGTGTTTCTTTCGTGATGAGGACATTCAGATCTTGAAAGTACAGAAATACAAACACCCCCCCCCCCCTATACACTGGTGAACTGCCACTTATCCATTTAAACACACTAGCAGTCTGACACACACAAGCCTTGTGGTTTATTGTGCTACGCAGAGGGTTTTCAGGGGAAATTCCTTTGAAAATGAAACCGAGTGAAAATACGGACGGTAAATGAAGAGAAACATTCCAAAAGAACCAGCACCAACGGCACATCGGCCGCGCAGACTTCCAACTGACACCATGTCCTGTAGATATCACGTTCCCCTCCACATCACCTGGAGGAGAGCGAGACACAGTCACGCTCACGCTCACACGAGGGAGTCCATCTGCACCTGGCCCAGACACCTCTGAGCTTAGTGAGGAGAAAGGCCAGTCCCACCATGTTTAGTCTGTTCTTCTGGCCTTTCAAAGTGTGACAAGACCCATGAAGGGCTGAGGAGTAACTGAGGGGACTTACAGTGTCATGATGGATTCACAACTCTTCTCCTGCAGACGTGTGTGCAGTGGAATATTTACTCTGTCTCTGTCACTGTGAAATACTGTAGGTAGAACTAGACTTGGATAAAGAAGTTTTTAGTGTCATGTTTTGAATTTTACACACGACAGTATGTTACCCGCAGTTTTACCTGTTTTAACCTGCTCAATCCCACTGTCACTACAAATTCATGCCGCGCAGCTAAACAACATTCAAATCCACAGAAATCTATTTCAAATTGTAGCAGAGATCTATAAGTTACAAGTATACCAGAAAATTGTGTGTCAAGCTGAATTTTGGGGGAGCTTTTTACACCATACATGTAAAATATTTCCATTTGATAGTAATAAGCATCCATAAAAAACACAGACTAGAGTTTGAATATTTCACAAAATAAACATCATAGCCTCAGATCAGACGTGGAATGAAAATACATTTAACCATTTTCTGTATTTCATTCAAAGAAATGAGGCGTACCAAACAGTGTGTGTCTGTAAGTGAAAATAGTACGTATAAATCGACGGTATTTTTTCCTCGTTTTTAGGTTATCTTGGTGACAAGGGCAGTCGTGATGTGATGAACAGCAGTTCAAATATTTAGCTAGCAAGCATCAGCCAATTCCCTAATCAGGGCCAGCTTATAAAAGGCATTGTTGGCATAGAGCCTCATTCCTTTTTGGCCCCTGTCCTCCGTTTTGCCTTGACGTTTTGTTTAATTTACATAGTTAAACCAATTGTTTTTGTGTGTTTATTTGTCTCGATTCTGTTCGGTACTAGTTCCCTTTTTCTTTTGGTGAAGTAGAGTGCCTTTTGTTGGGAGGCTAGGCACCCGAGGTGAGGTCATGCATGCATGTACAAACACTGGGATACGAGTGTAGACTGCATTGTTTCTGTCATGAGGTGAGTTACCCATAACACCCCTGGGCACTCCTCAGTGCAGTCTGCATCCCCACCAGTGGCCTCGACTTAAATCCTGCAGTTTGCTTAGTTTAGGTTGGATAGGACATTTTAGAACGTTAAAGATCGTGATGTAGTTTTAGAGCTTTTGGTTAGGCCTTTTCAGCTTAGTATGTAATAAAGAATTGTTCTTATTAATCCCTTATTAGTTTCAGTAATTTTCATTTGTCCATTATTTATTTTTTCTTTCCCTGCAAATTTGATTATTTCATTATTCCTTGAATAAAACTTTTGGTTTAATATATACAAAACCCGTGGGATCTTTGTGCCTTATCAATTCTCAAAACAATATCTTAAGGTTCCTAAGCTTCCAAAATGGCCACTTGTGCTCTGCTGGCTGCCCTGGGACAATCGTTGTCCACTTTTAAGCCACATCATTAGCTAGAATCAGACTTAAGTGTGTGTCATGGCTCAGTATCGCTGACTAATGCTGTTGCAAATTTCATAGGAAGACCAGAAGAGTGTGAGGGCAGCTGAGGAGGACAACACTTGTGGCCTGACAAGAGAGGACCAACACCCAGTCTAACACATCAATGCAAAGATACACACACACACACACTCACACACACACACACACACACTCACAGACACACAAACTGACTGCCAGTAAACACTAACAAGTCCAGCAGCTCTTCCTGGAACAGCACCATGAAGCAGCTGTGAGTCCCAGCAGAGCCTGACTCTCCCACTCACTGGGCCTCTCACAGGCAAACACACACCCATGCCCTCACACAGTGATAGACATACCACACACTCTCACACAAAACCACACATGCCCTTTTTATGTTGCTCACTGGGCTTTATACTTGTTTCAGTTGAGGTTAAAATAACTCTTTTATATTCTAAAACTGATTCCTTTTCGGTTTGAAAGAGTGTGTGTTCACACAAAAACTCCGTGTACAGACTGACCGTTTCATGATCTGAAGGAAACTGAGAGAAAAAAACAAAGGCAGGCAACTTATGAAAAATATATCACTTTTTATCTCACAAAGTTGTAAAGTTTGTGAGCCCAAAATACCCCTCACCCAAAACACCACTGAGCCAGCAGGCCATGCCCAGAGAGACAACAATCACATCTAACCGCGACCATCCAAGGAGCCTATCGTCATAACTCACGGGCCTGCAGCTATCCCAAGGTTTATTTGTAGCCAGCCTTAAACCATAACTTGACAATACTTTGGCTGCCACCTATGAGCAAAATCTTTCCCCAACATCAACAATCTCTGGGTGTATCATAAACCTCTTGAGCTAATAATCTATTAAGCTATTAAACTATACTTCACTGCATGGTTTACTCCACCCTCAACCTTTTCTCCTCACTTCACTCTTGATAGACACATGTCTAACTCGAACTGGCAAAGTCTTGCACCTGGACGAGGAGCGGCACAAAGATATAATCGAATATATCTAAATTACCTTAACCCTTAGGCAACGCAGACATCATCTCAAATGGCATGTCTAATTCATGGTACCCTTATAAATTACAAGTCATGGTGTTGGTGCTTCTTCTAATGAAACTAATGCTGACTTACTTTTGTTTACACAATAAATAATCTACACATCAAACCTCTTACCCACTTCTTGTTTTTTACAATTTCTCAATCAAGGTACACATACACACACACACACACACACACACACACACACACACACACACACACACACACACACACACACACACACACACACGCACTCACACGCCCTTGTGAATTAAGGAAGGATCGTCTTATTATGCTTCCCTGCACCTGTATCTTGGTGTCCAAGAACATTTTGTTACATGCAATTACAGGTGAGGGTTCATACAATATACAGAAGAAGTGTGCGCCCGGTGCACAGTGAAAACACCTAAAACTCCCTGTTCCTGGCACATACTTGACAACAATGATAAGACACAATTTACCAGATTTTGTGGTATTTCCAGATCCTGCCAGTCTCAATGTTGACACATGGTGATTTGTGTCTTCCAAAGAAAATACCTCATATCTCTGCTCTGTGTTACAGCAGACGTCTTTTCTTGAGTTTTCACATCGGCTATACCAAAATATTTCCTCTGTGTAACTCAATAGGACAAATACATGAACCGTACAGTACGCTGTGTGAACCAACCAGACTTTTACAGATTTATCGAAGGTTTCCCCCGCAGACCTTCACCCTAACTCATTTAAACAGTTGTGAAGAAACATTGTTAAACCAGTTGAGTCATCTTACAAATAATTTAGCTGCCTTGAATTCCAATATTCCTGCGGTTTCAATCCTCCTGCTTTTAATAAAAAAAAAATCCACAATTGCATCATCCTGTGGGCAAGTTAGGGGATTTATTTAGACAAAAACAAATAACCATCGCCGCACTGACTTACAGACAGGCATTTTTATAATGCTCCCGGCATTATAAATACATTTCATGTTGTGCACAATAATTTAGAATATCATACACTGCTTAATGTAAAGTGAAAGGATAAGTAGGAGACAGGGATTGCTCTCTTACCACATACACTCTGTAACTTGCTGACACTATCGAACTTAAATATCCAAATGTTTCATTACAGCGCACAAACAGACTGGAAGAGGATGTAAGACGCACGGCTGCACTTTCAGTGACACAGTTTCCCAGGCTTTGCTCTGGCGTGCGTCTTGCGTCACTACATTTGGTCTCATGTGGTTTTTTTCTGTGGTTGCAAATGCTCCAGTTCAGAGAGAGAGCACCGAGCTTCTAACACAGCTCTCAAGATCATGGATCCATCCCTGCATAACCACTCACTGTAAAGCATTACAAAGAACAGCACTGGTACGGACTACCAATCAGAACAAAAACAAACTGAGAGAAATGTTTTCTGGCCCGGCATTCCCACATGGGAAATCTCCTCAAGATTTCCCTGAATGAAGTCCGGAGCCACTCGGAAGCCTTGAGTTCGGACTTGGGCCCAATTTGAATGACCTTAGCAGATGGTTCGGTAGGAATGCTGGAGTCACTGTGGTACTGTCTTGCGCTCCGACCGTCCTCCGTACCGACGTGAGCCACAGCCATTTCATTACCTTCCCCCTCTGCCCTGTGAGACGCAGACCTACGGAGCAAAGCGAATGATGGAAGCTGCTCCCTCCCCAGAGTCCCTGCCCTCTGGCCATACTGTGTGTGGATCCAGAACTACAGGGTAAGACAGCTCACAGGCAGTGGTGAAACAACCCTTTGGCTCTGTCGTTCAGGACAGAAGATACATGGAAATGCACAAGTCTGCAGGATCTTAAGTTTCCCCGTGCTTTCAAATCCAGATAGAGATGTGGCAATAGTTTCTACATGTGCCAATCGAGAGATGAAACCTGGAAGTAAGCATGCGCTGATCGACTGGTAACCAATCGTTCTCGACAGTTTGACTGGCGGTCTCCATGAAGGCGGATCAGAAGAGCCGATTGACGATAATGCATCAATTCTGAATTGAAACATTTTCAGTACTGATTCTTCTCAACACGCAACAACTGTTGTTCAGTGCCATCCATCTGGGTCTGATACCGACGCGCCGCACTCTCAACTGACTCAAACGATCATGGGCTGTTGGTTGGACAAAACAAGCAATTTGAAGAAGTCACCTTGGACCTTTCTACTATTTCAAAAAATGTCAAAAAGTTGCTGTATAGTATGCATAGCCACCTGCTGAATTGAAGTCTTCTCAATGTCCTGAGGAAAATCTTCCACCACTATGTCCACTAGCTAGTTGCTAACTTTGTTTGTCGGCTGTTTGGTGCCGGGCAGATAGTGTAGCACCAGTTCATCAGAGCCTTTTCGCTGAAAACTGTAGCTCTCCCTGCGCTATCTGTCGAAGTGGAGCCTCAACGCTGTTTCTTCTTCTTTATGTTTTATGGCAGATTGCAACGATTGCTTTTGAGGTTGTATAATGCCCCCCAATTCACAGGAGACATTGTTGCATCTATGGGTTACATTCTAGCAATTCTTCAAAATACTCTGCTAGTTTTATCTTTTTATGTGGGGGGGTTAAATGCATGTGTTCTGAATATGGGGAGGGGACACATATCCCCTACGTCCTCCCCGAAAATCTACACTAATGTGTATGCATATGGTCATGCATCAAATGAACCAAGAGTAAACACAATAAAATGTGCGCCTTTTGTAGGCAGCTCCTCAAACCTGGGCGCCCATTCAGACGGGGCAGTCAGCCAGGATGAGCTATCACTCCGCTGGATGAGTCCATCCACCAACCATGTGTCTGTCCCGAGCAGTAAAGAGAGAAATGAGACTACCCAGTGACCGCTGGTTTATAATCAGTCAAACACAGGCGTGTCAGCCCTGCGCCCCGCGACACTGTGCTATGCACACTAAGCAGAGCTGGCGGCTGAAGCTGAAGTCCCGCTGAGCTCTGACGTTCTGCCTTGCCTTTTGCTAAATTGAATCAATTCATTCTCATGACCCATGGCAAATCAACGTGACCAATTTACAGGGCTGTCTCAGCCGTTGCTGTCAGCGCAGCCCCTCTGGTACATCAGGCAGAGATACAGGTCCTGCCAGAGATGACAGTGTGGAATTTAAACATTTCAAACCGTGGAAAGTGTAATGCTCATTTTTCTCGTAGCGTTGGCCATAGGGGATTTGGCACATTCATCACAGGGACAGTAGAGGAGGACTAACGCCGCTGTGGCATGGTACTTATCACTGTGGGGATTATTATTGGATTGTGACACAAAACTCTGGATTATGTCTTAGTCCTCTCTGTGCTTGTAATGTAAAACTTGGATTGGCTGTTGAAAATGAAATCCACAGCCGTCTTCTTACAGTGTGCCGCAGACACTTACAGGCACAGATATTAGTACGATCAGGTTACATTCTCTGCAGGCTTTAAATGGTAAAACTGACCTTACTTGACAGTTTAGGACCGAGTTGAAATATCCAGGCATCCATCAGAAGGGTTTGTGAGAAGGGTGAGAGGTAGAGAAAGCAGAAAGAGCGTGTGAAAAGGAGAGTAAAATATAAACACAGCTAATGGGATCGAGCAGAGAGGGATGAGAATCCAACAGGAGGACGGCTGCTGAGAGAAAAGAGGTACGTTATTATGGAAAAATCACATTTTGTCATCCGGGTTGATTTCCTGATGTGCTGGAAGGCATATTCAGATGAGTTTAGCTCTAGCTGCACTTGTTTGTGTGTGTGTGTGTGTGTGTGTGTGTGTGTGTGTGTGTGTGTGTGTGTGTGTGTGTGTGTGTGTGTGTGTGTGTGTGTGTGTGTGTGTGAATACATGTGTCACTTGAAGGGAACACATTATTCAAAAAGGAAAAAACTGTGCAGAGAAAGTAGCATGTATCCTGGCCCTGATGCACTGATAAAATCTACACACGTGTACAACTCCACATCTCAGAATAGAGTTAAGAGCCTCTCAAGAGGAAACGGCGTGCACCGTGCACACACTGCATGTTGCAATGTCCGTGAGTTTGCTCTTGTGCGTCTGACTGATTGAGAGAGTTGCGTTGTTTTTTCTTCTTTTCGTGTGTGTATGTTTTGCATTGTGTGTGAGTATGTGTGATTAAGGAGGGGGTGGGGGATCGCAGGTGGCTTGCTCCGGTGTTCTGCCAAGAAAGCAGAATACCCCGGGGTGAGGTGGAATAAATGAGAGTGGGAGAGGTGAGGGAGTGGAGGAGGAGGAGGAGTGCAGCAGGGGAGGAAGGGAGAGCGGAGGGGACTTGATTTAGATGGTGGTTATCATAATCGATTAAAAACTGTTTTCTCTTCAGTTTCAGCGCCCTGTGTCTCTCGCCGGGGCTCGGGTGGGGCTTCCAAGGGAAGGGCCAGGCCGGGCCAGATGACTTCATTGCCATATGGTATCCAACCTCACAGTCACACTCATTTACAACAATACAGCGCATACCCATTCTCCAAACACTCCCTTTGTTATGCAGCACTCGGTAATTCTGATAAAACTCTGCCCATACTCACTGCTCTGTCATCCTAGGTGGAACCTACAGTAAGTGGCCTCTAACCACAGCCAGCCTCCCTGATAGATTACTGGTACCTCCTGTGAGTTTCTCATAGATCAGATTCCTAGTGCTTTTGCAATCTGTTGCATCCGAAGCCACAATGTCAGAGGTCTGCTTGGTCTCACAAGCAGCATTTGTCGAAATGTTTGTTTCCTGATGTAGAGCCATGGCTGGATTAAACTGTTACGGGGGCCTTGGGGAGAACTTTTGCTGTTTGGACCCTCAAGTTCCTATTTGTGCGCGCAGCTTCATTATTTGCCCAGACACCAAACCAGCGCTCCAATTTTGGAATAATGCTATGATTTCATAGATTTTTTTTAATCTAACTCTCAGCAAGATGCTGTTTTTTGTTCTGGTGTTGCCCTCTTCACTTAGTTGGTAGTCCAGCCTTGTGCAGAGTGCAGGCTGAGATAACAAGTCAAAAGTCAACCCTTGTCCTCTGCGGATTTAGTCATTTAGTGTCTGTTTATTCATTCAAGGCCTCCACCATCCAGCTGGCTACTGGCGTCTATTCAACAGCTGGTCCAACAGTGGTATCGTCACGATGCAAGATTGTTTACACCAAAACAAATGAAACCACATAATTGTACAGCACAAAGTATACCTGAATATGACCAAACACCCAGCCACATATCTAATCCCAGCTGCTGTCATAACCCAAAACCAGAAGATCCCAGTGTGACTGAGTGTGGAGTTAAAGCGTCGCATACTTCTGTAATTACTGTGTTTTAAAAAAAAAAAAAAACGTTGCCTCTATAGAAGTCAATAGAATCAGGGGTTACAGTAGGCTGTGCGCATTGAGAGGAATATGGAGAGAGGGAAGAGAAAAGACGCTCAGAAATGCTACAGCAAGCCCGTGAACTCTTGCTGGTAACGGCAGAAAATATGGAATGCATTACGGAAGTGACAGAGTTGAGGATGAAGACACAAACAAACACATAAATCCACCATAGAGAGACACATAGATGGGTTTGGAGACAGACAGGCACCCTCTGCCATTGCTATCCCTCTACATCTGCTCTGTCCCTCTCTCTCTCTCTCTCTCTGCCTTTATCACACCATCTTGCAGCCCTATCCCTCACGTCCTTGGTATTGCTCTCTCTCCCCTTTGCGCCCCAAATCATCTATCTTCGGTTTCCGTCTCCAGTGCCCAGGGTGGACCGGGTCCCACTCCCGCTGTCCATCTTCCTCCTCTTGTTTTCCAGCCTGAGGCCCAGAGAGAGAGGCAGAGAAAGTATTTGCCCTGTCTCTCCCTCTCTCTGGCTGTGTCTTGGCTGCTCTATAAAGGTTAGTGAGAGCATGGTGTGGGTGTTGGTGTCTCAGGGTGAGTTATGGGTACTACAGCCAGGGGACCCCAGAAAGAATCGAGTGAGCGTACTGTTGGGAGAAGGATGAAAGAGAAATAAGAAAGAGGGAGGGATGGAGTTAGGGCAATTTAAAGGTTCAGAATGCCAAGTGCTGATGTGTTTGTTTTCCATCACTGCTGTTCCGGGCAATGACAGAGAGAGAAAACAAACGGCAACACTGATATATTACATACAGACTTTCAACTCTATTCTCAGAGCAATAATTCTACAATGGAAGTGTCTTGCTTTCGTCGCCAAACCTTGGTTATCTCTTCATATCAAATCTTCACGCGTGGAATCTTGGAAACAGATAAGTGACTCCAAAACAATGTTGAATAGTTTTGCTCACAGGAAGAAAGACGGAAACCTAAACAACGTATGTGTAGGCCCAGTAACTGCGAGTGTGTCGTCACAGCAAGACTCGTCATCACATAAACTCGCCGTGCAGCTGCAGAGATGAACATGAACAGACTGGTGGTGTTGGTTACATTAGCCATCACGGTGGCTTGACCAGAGCGCACATATTCACGGCATGGCGTCTGTTCAAAACCGTGACTTTTACTGTATCATTTCAATGGCGTCTGTCAACTTTTACACTGTGCAGTAGGGCTTTATGCTAAGTGTGAATACCAGTCTTTATAAGGTAGTGTGTTGTTCCTGTTGCGTGCAGAGACAACTCCAGGCACGCTGGATCGTCGAGCTCCGGCGCTGTAAGGTAATGTATGGGACAGATCGGAGGGCGGAGGAAGAGGTGGAGGAAACAGTGGAGCAGCAGAGATGGGGAGAGAAGAGGGCGGCTTGGCTCTATCAGTCCCTGCAGCTGGATGACGGGAGGAAGGAGGGAAAGAACAGAGGGATGAGAGGAAAAGAAGAAGGAGAATAGAAAGTGAAGGTATCGTATACCCAATGACCTGCCGGTTGGGTCAGTCATTGGATCAGTCCAAACATTGTTGAAACCCACACGACTTTATTTTAAATTGTAGTGGAGACCCCAAAGTTTCCAAGGATACCAAATATTACAGGCTGAGTTTTGGGAAAACATGCAAAAAAAATGATGCACATGGTTTTAGGTTTAAATAAACATATAGCTTCAATAATGAGCTGGAGCAAGAGTGATACTGTCACACTGAGTGGAATTTTTTTCCAACATTAAATCTGCTTAATGGGAAATGAAAAAGGGGAACACTGGAATTTTACGAAACGAAAAGGAGAAGAATAAAAAGTAAATGGGACGAGGAGACAGAAGAAGGGGAAGACCCCCGGCAGCTCACACAGACCCAACCTGTGCGCTGACCCACAGCAGTTCTTATGAATGGAAGGAAATTGTCTTCTGAAAAAAAAGCCTGTTCAAAAAACATGAGCAATAATAATAGAATCAAGCAAGCTACTGAGAGCAGAACAACAGTAGACGGGACAAAATACGTGAGGAAAGATGGCGGGAAGTAAAAAAAAAAGGAGACGCAAAGGTAAAATGACAACAAGTGAGGTTTATTTGATTAGCCTTTAATAAATATCTGACAGATTTCCTGAGGAAATATCGCAGATCACATGTAAAATAGTTTAAGACTGATGTCAACTGCAGCAACATATGAAATCTATTAGCGAGGAGCCACAGCAGACACAGGGTGAGAGGGAGTGAGAGAGCAACGGAGGAACAGAGAGAAAGAGAGGGAGCGCTGCTGAAAGTCATGCAGGAGAAAAAATCTCACAGCCTTTCCAAATTCTTCGAGAGGTAAAAAAGTCAGCCAAGACGCAAAATCAGAAAAAGGAGGAAAAAAAGAAAAGAACAGAAGCACATGCCCGCGCTCACGCATGCATGCATGCATGCACGCACACACACACACATACATACACCAACACACACACACACACACACACACACACACACACACACACTTAAGCACTGATCTCCACATCCTGCTGGGTTCAGGGCCAGCAGTGAAACGAGTGCCCAGACACCGCTGCCAGCCCCAGGGAGGGATGGAGAATGGAGACACACACACACACACACACACACACACACACACACACACACACACACACAGAAAAACAGAGAGAGGAAGAAGAAGAAGAAAAAAAAAGAGCAAGAGAAGGGTTGGCAGGAGGAGTAGCCTGCCAAGAGTGCTACCATCTGTAAAATAACATGGCTTCAGGGCAACGTTTTGAAATGTACCTCTTCCATCTTGTTAACCTTTCACCTACTATTGTTTACCTGTAAATGAGAGCTCACGCCCCCCGGAACTGACGCATGTCTATGTGTTTGTACTTCTGAATAAAACTGACATTTTGTTTTAATTGAAGTACAGAAACTAAATGCGCCGCTCAAGACAGAGGATCTGTTTTTTTCCTGCACATGTCTGTGAGATTCTACATGCAAAACACATGTATAATTTATATCTGTGAGAAAGTTCATCAGTTCAAGATAGAGATACTGAAAGCTACACAGGCAAACACTAAAATCTCAAGATGGTTAACACACACACACACACACACACACCCACACACACACACACACACACACACACACACACACACACACAGAGTGGTGGTTCCGTATTTTGGAAAGAGGGGAACTTGTACTGGCTCAGTGGTGCCAGTATGTCTGTGGCAGTGTGGCAGCCATGGTGTTCCGCCACCCTCACCCTTGCTCTCCACCAAGACCAAACCACAAGCCATTACCCACAAGCCAGAGAGGCCTGGATATACCCACTGCCACACACACACACACACACACACACACACACACACAGTCAACCAACCACACATACCAAGTAAAGAGGTAGAGTTCTAGAAAATGAGAATGAGTGAGGTTTCTGTCTTCCTCTGCCTTCTATTCCCCCTTTTTAATCATGCACGCCTGAAAGGGCACTCAGAGTTCAGCGGGGACAAGCAGGCGTTCAGGCGGGGAGGTGCCGCTACAGAGATGAGCAACAGCATTACTACATACTACTCTGCCTGGCCTAGGAAACAGAGGTGATGACTGATGTGAAATACGTCTCTTAACAGGCACGAGGGTGACAGTGTGTGTGTGTGTGTGTGTGTGTGTGTGTGCATGCTCAGTTGTGCTCCTTGTGAGGAAGTATTCAGATATAGTTCAAGTGAAAGTAGCAAGACTTAATTAGAAGTAGACACCGACGCAGTCTGTGTTGCTTCCATCCCATTCATCTCTGTGTCCCTATGACAGTGTCTCTTTGGTGGGGAGACAGGGGGTGTCAAGCGTGAATTGCTTGTCAACGCCCCACCTTTTTTTGATCTAACCACAAGGGGGCGCCAATGTTAGACATTCTTTTAACTATAGTGTAGTGGAGTAATAAACTTAGAACGTATATCTCTCTGGAATAGTGCAGTGAAAAGTGGTCCAGATCCAACTAACGTGTTGTTTGCTAATCAATTTTATCGCAATTCAACATATTTCATGAGCTTATTGTGTGAAATCTTTACCTGCAAAAGTAACTGAATTCTGAAATGTGGTGCAGCAGAATTCAAATGTAAAGTAAACTACGAATCCCTGAAAACGGAGTACTTGAGTAAACTTGGTGAGCTACTTTCCAGCTCTGCATATAAAAAGCAAGGCAAGCGCAAGCATCATGTCACTTTAGAGTGTGTGCGACCCAAAGGTGTCCGTTTAAATCTACACCCAGAACTCCACATCTCACCAAGTAGTGTGTATGTGTGTGTGTGTGTGTGTGTGTGTGAGCGTGTATACTAAGTGTTGAAGGTTAGGGTTCCTGTATGTGTTCCCCCAGTTGTGTAATGGCCCAGTGGAGCAGAAAGTGATGAGAAGCCGGTGTTCGAGCCCAAAGCAGGCCCTTATATGGAGCGCTGGAGCTGTTTTCTCTCCTCTCCGCTGTCTTGCTTCTCTCCAAAAGTGCTACAAGGTCGGAAGAGAAGAGGACATCCTTCCAAGTCAACATATTTACATATTTGCAGCGATGTGGGGATATTCAGCCGAGTGTTGGCAGGCGAGGCAGTGGTCAGCCAGGACAGCTGAAAGTGGACATCTGGGTCTGGGCCTTGGCTGCGGCTCACTCCCTCACCCTTATCACCTCATCGTCCCTTACAGCCGAAAACATCACTCATTTGACAGCTTTGCACAGCTCATTGGACATCTTAAGATTTTATCTTTAGAAAAACTTGGAACGAACTTAGGCATGTGGAACTGGACCTAATATATGATTATGATCCATAACATACAGTGAAGCCATAGAGGGCATATTTTACATGTATGCCCGATGACATGCAGCAAGTTTTACACCAACGGAGATTTGATCTGATCAACGCACCAGGTCATGTCATGCCTTATCGTATCTTATGCATCTTTTGGCGATGGCTCACTAAATGTGCCCCAGGGAACCCCCTCATCTCCCCACCTCCATGCAACACACCACCTTCTTTCCTCTCTCTCTCTCTCTCTCTCTCTCTCTCTCTCTCTCTCTCTCTCTCTCTCTCTCTCTCTCTCTCTTTTGCCCCTCTCCCTCCTCTCTCACCCCCATAGCTCTTGCAAGGAACACAGCACCGTGTTTCTCTTGGCAGAACTCTGCAGGCTGTCCCTGCGCGCCTGAAAAACCAGCGTTCTCCCCCCTTGTCCCTGCAGCCAACGCGCACATTTCTTACATTTTCTGCCTGCTCTCTGTGAACAGTACACTTCAGCCTCCTCACATCATCCAGGCTCCCAGGCACTGCAGGACAGGGTGGGACAAATAGGTCCTCTCACTTACATTACATTCACATCCTCCCCAACTCTCTTCCTTTGTCTCCAAAGTCTCTCTATAATTCACTTTCACTCTATCCAAATCCCCCTCTCTGGTGGTTACTTGCCTTTTTCTCTCCGTCTGAGTGAGCCAGTTGAGCGCAGGTGTGAGGGTGTATATGTTAGTTTGATGAGGGAAAGCTGTTAGTATGAAAGTGTCTGAGCTGATAGGGAGGAAACCGGGTGTCTGGCAGGCACTGTCTCAGAGACAAGTGTCACTTTGGGGGCACACAGATGTCTCAGCCAGTTAAAGGAACTGAGTCTCAGATCAGTCCGGCTGCACAGGTGCAAGCTACGATACAAGTCAAATGCAGGAAGTGGCGTGTTCGACAATAAAGAGGGTGAGCTTACAAGAGCTGAGTGAAAGAAAGAGAGAGGCAGGGTGAACGCGTGGTCGACTGCACACATGAACACATTCGAGATGAACTGGGCTGGATTCAAACAGCTGGATTTGAATCCAGTTGCCTTCAACTCCAGAGGATGGACGTTTAACCTCTATCCCACACACCGGGCTGTTTTGGCAGCAGATCACCTTTTGTATTTATTATTTAATTTATCTCTTCTAAACTTTAATTTAAACTTTATTTCCTCTGTGAGTCTGGGCATTGCTACATAAATGAACGTTCTCAGAAAACAGAGAGGGGGGGGGGGGGGGGGGGGTGAAGGAGGAGAGGGGGGAGAAAAAAAAGAAAAAAAGTGCAGCCTGTCTCTTGGGTGCCCTTTTTGCCATCCCATTTCCTATGCATCTGGTCTGTGTTTGTGCGGAGAGGGAAAGGGGGAGCAAAAGGGGGACGGCCGTCTGGGGCCGATTAATAACCAGTGATTTATAGGAACTTTTATAGAATAATACAATAAAAATGTGTGCGTACGTGTGTGCTAGCGCATGTGTGTGTGTTTGTGCATGCGTTTGTATGTGTGCTCGCCTCAGTGAGAGTGCACACAATGCTTTTCTAATTCTGAGGAATCAAAAACAAATTATCGGGAAAAAACACAGGCCGTGCTCGGGATAAATTGGGCACAGATGGAGGCAGGAAATAAAAAATGAGCGCAGAGAAGACAGTAGGAAAAAAAAAAAAGAGCGCAAAAGGAGGACCGCGAGGGAAGAAGGGGGTACCAGAGAGAGGGCAGGACAAGGTGAGGGTGTGATGGAGAGAGGTAAAAACACAAATACGGAAGAGAGAGGACAAGAGGAGAGAGGACAAGAGGAGAGAGGGTGAGCAAGAGGACAGAGATGATGTGGAGGAAAAGAGGAGAGTGGGAGGAGAGAGATCAGGGGAGTTCCCATGCCCCGTGCAAAGGAAATGGGCTTAAGAGAGGGGGTTAGCATGTGTGTGTACGACATGTGTGTGTGTGTGTGTGCGTGCGTGTGTGTGTGTGTGTGTGTGTGTGTGTGTGTGTGTGTGTGTGTGTGTGTGTGTGTGTGTGTGTGTGTGTGTGTGTGTGTGTGTGCAAGCGGGCAATGAGATGAGCAGACCGCTCTCTGGCACAGAACTCAACTTCCTTGCCAAAGTGCGATCTGTCCCTCCAAAGTCCTAGTTCATACCCATCCATTTTCATCACTCTGTGAGAGACACACACAAACACACACACACACACACGCACACACACACGCACACACGCACACACACACACACTGTGATGGGTCCTCATTTCACACCCACATGGCTTTTACATTTAGCTACATTAAGCCTGATGTTTACCAAACTGGAGAGCGATCAGTGCATTTGAATGAATTGAATTTTATTATCATTTCTAGCTTAGGAGAGATACATTCAACACATATGTCTGCTGATATGTTTGTAATGATACAATTACACTACAGCAATGAAACAAACACAATATATGTTTGAAGTTAACACAACACCAGAGTGAATTGTAACATAAATGTAATGTTTAATTAGAAATCCATAGATAAAAAATCCATATTGCCTGATCCTTATTATAACATCATTATCTAATCTTGTAAAACTTTAAAATATTGATATTGGTATTCGTATAAAAGTAAAGTTCTGGTCGAGCGCTACCTAAAACCCATCGCGTGGACTGTAGAAGGAGAATCGTGGAAAGGCACTGAAACCTGCTTTTCTAATCAGGAACTGAAGAAAAATGACTTCATTAGAAATGCAGTGAGCATATTGATGTATGTCATACTCCGGCTCTGATGCATTGAGTGGGAGCTGTTTAGTCACAGGATCATCTAAAGTTGTGTAACTGTGCTCTCTGACTTTGCTCTGGAGTGGACAGTGAGAGCCAGCAACAAGCACTTCCCAATATGAATGACTTCCTGTGCTGTGGGCCTGGACTGTGGCATCTGTCAGCCCTCCACCCCCACCCTCCTGCTCCATCACTCCCTCCAACTCACCCCTCCGCTAACGCTTTGCCTCTCCTCCCTCCCTCCCTCCCTCCCTCCCTCCCCCTCTCCCTCTCCATCCCTTTGCCCTCTTGTCCACTTCCACTGAGGCCTGAATCACACAATGTTTCACTCGAGTTGCTGGTAAATACTCCCCCTCTCCAAGCCTCTGGAGCACCCTCCCTCCTTTCTCTTCTTCCTCTCCTTCCCTTCGACCATCCCTTGGCACTGCCACCCACACTCCGGTTCCCGTTGATCCCTTTGACCCCCTTTGACCCCCCCCCCCCCCCCCCCTCCCCAAGCCCAATTCAGGTTGCCCCCGGGTAGGGGCTAAAGCCAGGAAAGAGAGAGGGGTTGGTGGTTGTTGGCAGGGCAGCAGAAAACTGAGAGGACTATCACTGGAAACTCCATCAGTGGCTGAATCACTCTCAGCTGAGCTTCGCTGAGAAGTAAAAAGCTGGCCATGCACTTCTAGCCCTCGAGTATTTGTCTGTCCATCCAATTTTGATATCTTTTTATCTTTATCCCAGTGACCAAATATGGAAAATCAACTCAGTCCATACACTGAGGAGAGTTACGCTGCTTTGGATTGTATTGTTGATCCACTTAAAGCGTGAAAACATTCGGGATATTATAACTATTATGTGTAACATAATATTGTTCTCTCTAGAGAGCGCATGTAATAATGAATGAAGGCTTAACTTGTGAGGTTTTGGTTTCTTTTTTATACACTCGTTGCACTTAAAGGTTGAATGTGTTCATTCATAAAAGCATTGGAAGATACAGTTCACCTCGTCTTATCAACCAACATCAACTACAGAAGACAAGATTTGAATATCCATATAAAATCAAGGCAGCATGAATTGGTTTTCAACAAATTAAACAAGGATAAACAAGCATTTCACTCTCTCAACTTATGTTGGAAATATTTTTTTTATCTACATTTGACTAATTATCTACAAAAAGAGAGAAAATATCAAAGCTTAAAACAGATCAGTGAATGCAATTTGTTCCTTTCTTTTTCTTTTTTTTTTAAGGGGAATGTATCCTTTGAGCGAATGTGTCTGCACAGGTTGCCCAACAGCATGTGAACATGTGATCAGATCAATTCAACTTTGGCTGACACTTGAGGAATTATTATCAAAACACTGCTTCGCATCTCATCTGGTTTCCAAGAGATACGGACAACAAACATTCATACAAAGACTTTCGATCAACTGTCACATTGTGTTGTAGGTTTCCCTAGTTCCATCTTCTCTTTTGATGCATGACGTGTGAACAAAACTGCAGAAACACCGTCTTTGCTCTCACACTGATCAAGGCCAATGGACATCTCGTTGTCTGTCCCAGCAAACCACCGCAACACATGAGAGCTGCTATCTTTCTGTGGACATAAAAGAAAACCATCATTCTGCATGTTAGGCATGGAGTTGAACTTGCTTTCATAATCACATGTACCGACGGTAAATGAGTATGTGACAGCGTACACGTGTGCCTTCCTCGTGCAAAGGTGGCTGCTGCGACACAAAAGGGGCAAAAGACAGTACGTGCGCAAATCAGGTTGAGTACGTGCCGACCTGCCACTGTGTGTATGCGAAAGTGTGTGCATGCGACTTTTGGCCCCAGTGTGACTACAAAAGTGTACGTATTTGTGACCGCACTGAAGTGAACATGGCCGCCACAAAGGGAGAAAATGAGAGAAAATAGGAGAACAAAAAGAGAGGCTAGGCGTCAGAGGTGCAGCAGAGTGCCGTCTGTACAAATGTGGGTATGAAAAGACACACACACACACACACACACACACACACACACACACACACACACACGTATAGGCACATGTTTAGAAATACACACACACACACACACACACACACAGTAAAGCTGACACAAAGCCGCACACCCACAGGTTTCACTTCTGCCTGGTGTGGCAGCACTCTTGAAACACCAATGCACCAGGGTTAAGGTTCATATACAGGTCAGGGCACATATACACACACACACACACACACACATAGAAAACACACACTTAGAAGAACTTCTGATGATTTTTAATCCATATAACGCAATAATAGAGGTTATACAAGGCAGCAGAAATAGCATTACTGTACCTGCTACTCTGCATGTATCATTACAAGTATTGAATCTGAAGTGTCTGTTAAGTACCATTGAGAATAATGACAATAGAAGATGGTGAGAGGGCCAGCAGGGCACCAAGGGAGGCACACACACACACACACACACACACACACACACACACACACACACACACACGGACACGAAAAGACCCAACAGAGGAGTGTGTCGATCACCTCGCCGGCACCTGCGCGTCGCTCAATATTCATCAGGAGAGACCAAATCTGTCAGAATCATCACGCGAAGCTGGTGAAAGTGTTAAGACTGAGCCCACGTCGCTACAGGGGAAACAAGCGCATGAGAAAATGTGTTTGTAGTGACGTTTCAGAGTTAAACTGAGATGGGGAACTTGACCCTGGGAAATGAGCAGAAGCATTGCCGTGCCTCATTTGCATGGTTGTTATGTCAGAGTATTTCTCAATAAACCCATGGTGCTTATCTGTAACCCTGCGACATCTAGTTATGGAAATGAATTCACTCAAAAAAGTATTTGAGAATGTGCCTTCTGCTGCAGATTCCATGATTTTCTTTTTTTTTTTTAACCAATCTGATGTATGTAAGCGTGTGTGTGTGTGTGTGTGTGTGCTTCTGTTTGTGTTCAGCGCATGTGACAGGCTAAGTATGTGTGTGTGTGTGTGTGTGTCGGAGTGTCAGCAGGGGTGAGAGCAGCGCTGGTTGAGGGGGGAGAGGTTGCGGGCGTCGGAGGGGTGGGCGAGCCTTTCTCATGGCCTCCGAGCCCTCTCTGGACCATATTCTCCTCTTGTGATTGGTTAATTCCCAGACACTGTCACCGAGACCAGACACAGCATACACACACACACACACACACACACACACACGTACCACAAAGAGAGAGAGAGAGAGAGAGAGAGAGAGAGAGAGAGAGAGAGAGAGAGAGGAAGAGAGGAAGAGAGGAAGAGAGACAAAGAGACAGTTAGGCAGTCAGACAGGCTGACACAAATACAAGAGGACAGAGAGAGAAAGCGAGCCGTAAAGACAGAGCGGGTGTAAATGAACGTGACACTGAAAGTCAAAGAGTCAATGTGCCAATCAGTGTCAGCGTTAATGCAGCAAGGCAGCCAGTGCTGCAAACACGGCCGGCCTTTCTCCCTTTCTCTCTCTCTCTCTCTCTCTCTCTCTATCTCTGTCAAAGAAGGAGTCTGCCCTCTGCTGACCGCGTTCTTTAACTGCATTTGTAACGCTTCAACTCGAGTACTCAGCATTACGAGAGGGCCCGTTCTCATGAGTGAAGTCTCTGTAAGCAGAAGTAGCAAACACAGGAAGGACTCTTTATCTCTGATATCAAACTCTCGCAGGGAACCAGTCGCTTGACAGGACAGCTGGCCCACACTATTTTAAAAACCTTGTATTGCCACAGAAACAAAAAGAGACAAACATTTAGTTGAACGCCTCAATTTGGCGAGACAACAGCCTGAGAATGACACATGGGAACATTTGTTCTTGTTGCTGATTGAATGCTGATTGAATGCTGAGTTTGCTGTGTCTGCGGGGGAGATAATCCTGGTGAAAGTTAGAAAGCTGGTACATAACCAGTAGTCACTCATTCAAAAAACCTAATTTGTAGGGATGGAAAGAACACCACAAATACAACTCAAGTAGCAGCATCCTATTTGGGAAATAGGATAATAATACTGTGGTAAAAGCACACTAACATTTCTAAGGAAATGCATATATAATCACCTTGGATGGGCCGAGTTGGCATTCTGATTGTGATCATTTAAAAAAAACAAAAAACCCCACTACAGACTGAATATTCTTGTTTTTGTGCAACAGGAGAACACAATACTTGCAGTACAATGTGTCAAAACGCCCTCCTATTAACAGGGCAATCTCTCAGTAGACTGAGCTACAAGCAGGCCAGCCATGAGCGGTAATACTGCACCTCCATGTGTCACACACTGCTGAGCCAAAGCTGCGACGGGAGACAGGAGTCTGTTTAAAAGGTAGCCTCGGGCACCGGGGGCCGGCCATTAGTCAAAAGCTAATGGCCGTCTTTAATATGCAGAGTCATACAGACAAGAGATTAACAAGGCAGTGACCCTCAGCAGGCCGGATTAAAACAATAGTTTATGCAGTAATCTTTGTTGAGCCGGCTATATATCACCTTCAGTATCAACACACCATAAGAGTGTTTCCATAGATTATACACACTCTCTTGTGGGTGTGTATACAGACGCCCTCAAGCAGGTCTGGCACTTTAGTGTTAGCACAAATGGCAAGGTTGTTTATGCCACAGTCAGCTGGTAATCCCTCTGTTAGGCTAAGCGCTGCCCTACGAAGTATGAGATGCACACGCGCCACACGTGGGGGGGGGGGGGGGGGGGGGGGGGCACACGCACACACACACACAAAATCATGTGTTTAAAATACAGTGAGTGGATGCGTTATCTACTTCAAAGGTCATTATGATTAACAGTTAAAGGATAAGGCTGGAGTTATTCTACATGGTTCTTATTGTCCATGAAAAGATCAAAACCATCAATGCCTTAATTTATCTCTCGCCACCAAAGGCTGAACTCGGACACGCTACCTCATGAACACCAACCTATGTCATTGTAAATCTCGTTTTTACAATAATGCCCTCATTACAAAGAAGTGTAAAACTCAAGGTTTCACAAATGATAAAGACAAACACATACAATGTACATACATGACCCCCCCCCCCCCCCCCCCACATGTTCAATACAGACACTGATGCAGCACAACAAAAACATGACATCAATAATGTTTCAATCTTAAGACGCATGCTGGCCTTGTCTTTGTAAGAGCAACTCTTCAGTGTGTGTTTGTCAGTGCTGACGAGTGGCTGTAACCCTGGCAACAGCTGCCGAGGTGCTGCTATCTGTTCTCCCTGCCCACTGATACCCATCGCACTCACTCTCTTTCTCTCTTTCTCTCTCTCTCTCTCTCTCTCTCTCTCTCTCTCTCTCTCTCTCTCTCTCAGTGAGTCATGGTGCTCGTCAACTTCCTGTGCAACAACTCACTCTGATCCCCCATAGTGCACCAAGGATATGTTTTGTGTTGAGCACTAGTGTCAACATGTGCTTGTGCTACACATTAAATAATTTAAACTTTTGCTATTTTTATGGGTTTATCTTATGGCGCAAAATGTTTTTTATAACCACCCCCACCCCACTTAAAAAAAAAAGAAGTATTTGACCTCAGACGTCTCCAGTAATACATCACTTCTTCTACTGTGGTTTTCAACTTTCTCTGACGTTTTCCATCAGGTGACATGTGGTACGTGTCTAGAAGTGTTCGTCTGTGTGTTTCCGCTCCCAAGCAGGCCGACTTATGGTCATCGCTGTGATGGAAATAGGCCGCGCGTCAAAGCTTGATTTATTTATTATTTTTTTTTTACTGCTGAAGATGTTGAAACCAATGGAAAAAAGTTATTGGTTTAAGCATCACAGCTAAACTGGACCCTTACACATACAACACATGCATATGTGTGAGCTCTAACACAAATAGCAATATCAATAAATCTTCTCTCTTCTTACCCTGCCAAGGGTTTTTCCTCGTGAGACCAGCTGTTCATGCGTCTGTGGGATACATGTGTACAGGTGGAAGATCGCTGTATTGTTTGGAGCCAGCGCTGTGAGCCAGGGACTTCCAGCATCCGATATGCAGAGAAGATAAGGTCTATTTGAAAGGCTAGCCACTCCGGTTAGCCAAGACCCATTCATGGCCAATAACAGCTGGCTTGGCATACACACACACCTTCTCTCATCTGTCTGATCTGGCCCCAGACTCTGACAGCAAGATCATAATCACATCCATTCAAGATTCAATCACCGCTTCTGGAACAGAGAGAAGGCTGAATGAGAAGTATGCGTCTCAGGTGAAGCACAGCGCCGTTTCATTGATGTTGAATGACTTCTTAGAGCAAAGTGCGCTCTTCGTTGGTGGGAAACACAGACACAAATGCAATGTGAGTGTAGATCGTGGGTATAAATGTCAGTGTGCACGTGTGTGTGTGTGTGTGTGACCAACTACCACGAAGTGTGAGCACAGAAAACTCCAGGAACAGGTCACCAAGTGCTACCGAAGATAAGTGAACACAGAGAACCGGATAGAGATGCCAAAACTCAGCACTGCTTCCCTTTGCTCAGAGACACCCAGAGATAACGGAGCACTTTTGCTCACTTTATGATGCACAAATAGTGTCAGACCTACTGTGTCTGTATTCACCATAAATAGTCTATTGATACAATTTTAAAAATGTTTGTGCACAAATGATTCAAACTGGTCTTTTGCACCTTTGCAAATTTGCTTTGAAATTCCTTGCGTCTTATTTATATTGTGTCTTACAATAAATAATTATGCATGCTTGCTGCTTCCTAAATATTGACAAATGCTGATAGAAACTGACATATATGTCTATTATTGGCAAACTTTTTCTCAGTAAAGGAAAGCAACTGAGTAACACAAGTGCTGCACTTAAGTACAGTTTTGAGAGCTTTAGTTGCCGGTTAATTTGCAAGTTTAGATTTGACATACGCAGCATCTACGTCTTCGTCCTGTCCTAAAATAACGTGTTTTAGTGGAGAAAAATATTTATCCATGCAACACCTGAGATGGGCTTATATAAAACAAATACTTACTTTCACACGTGAGTGTCTTGCAAAGTACGAAGCGGACAAGAGGAGGCCTAATTGTAGGCGTAGTGTCATTTGTATTTCGGTCCATGGATGATGTGTTCTTAATACCAACAGTAGAATACCTGGTGCAATTCAACTTATCTCCCTACCGCAGCGAAGGGAATCTAATTGCATATCGTGATTTTCAGCTGCATACAAACTTTATCTGTTTGCCTGGAGGTGTAGAACTGACAGGATGTGCGTGATAAACTTCTGTGCCAAACAAGACTTGTAGACATTGAACACAATCTTTGCCGCATGACCTGTAACATTTGTATTCCTCCAAATATATGATAAATGTATCTTTTCAGAAACATAACACTTGCTCCAAGCGATGCAACTCATCGTTCCTTACTCAACAAAGCTCTCTTAAGATCCTCATTTGCAAAAACGCATATGCAAACACAGAGAAAGAGGCATGTTTACACAGAGTGAAAAGTCCAAACTACGTCCTGTGGAGAAAAAAAAAAAGGACACATCACAGAGAAATGGAAGGTACGAGAAGATGCTGCTGCTGATTTTAGATTATATCAATTGGCTCGTGACTGTAGGTTAATTTATCTTGTGAGAGAGGATTGTGACATTTATGGCAGGAAGAAGGCCTTCCAAGGGTTTGAGGGCATGGCAGAAGCACAGCGATGAAGACAACGCTGGAGCTGACTGGGTTTGGGACCTCTGGGATTTGGTGAAGCCCTGTGGAGCCAGCGGTGGCTTAGGTTTCTGCCCTGACACATTCGCAAGAGCTACACACACTCTCACACACACACACACACACACACACACACACACACACACACACACACACACACACACACACACACACACACACACACACACGCACACACTCACACCTGCAACCAATCTTAGCATGTGGCGTCATTGTTGTATTTGCACACAAGCAAACAACATACACAAACAAACATATTAATTTCATATGCATTGCACACACACACACACACACACACACACACACACACACACACACACACACACACACACACACACACACACACACACACACACACACACTCTGTAGTATGGGTACGGTGAAGTCTCGATTTAGCTTCTTCACTTCATAGAAAATGAGAGCTGTCAGCAATGAGTTACGCTCGTGGTGCAGAGTTCCATGGACTGTAATGATGCATAAAACATCCAACAACCACTGATTTACTTTTGCTTTTAATTATTGCTTGGCCCATACAGTGTGTGTGTGTGTGTGTGTGTGTGTGTGTGTGTGTGTGTGTGTGCGTGCGTGTGTGTGTGTGTGAAAGTGTGGGAGCGGGACCCACAGAGTGCACTGACAGGGCAGAGATACTTCCACCCTCACTTGTGCATCGCAACACAACAGCAAACCACAAAGTCACTTCTGCTACCTCTGCTGGAACAAAAGGTCAAATATGATCCTACTTTCAGTCAAGTCCAGTTCCCTTTGACAACACAAGTATCTTGTCACGAAAATGTTGAATTTCTATTTTTTTGCTTTGATGTGCAGATTCTTTGCATTAAAAAGACTGTAGCATGCGCATTAACACACATTCTTAAACTGGAATAATGCACCCTTTGACTCCGGTTAAATTAGTGACTTTAGTATGTTTGTTCTTAGGTTTTTAGATCAATATTTGTTTTTAATCTCACTTATTATATGTTGTATTTTCGTTGTATGCTTTCATATCACCACTCATTCAGAGACTGCTTTAGAACACTGATCGTGGACTTTCGTACTGTAATCTATCATGTTGCAACATGCAGACGTTTCACTATTCTAGTTTACACCAACACAAAAGCACACTTTACTGTTGCAACAAGTGCATTACAAAATCTGACCACACTAGCAAAAAACAAAAAAAAAAAATAGAATTTAGAATGATTTGATCAAGTGAATTAAGCAAAAGCAGCTTTCATAAGAACTCCATTCTTCTCTATCGAGGTGAAGTGAAACGGTCGCAGAGACAGAACACCGCAGCGGCCGAGAGCTAAAGGTCCTGACCCCCCGGGTCAGCTGAGCTGCAGCATGTGTGGGACTCAAAAAAGCAGCAGTAGAGAGAAGCCTCCTGATGCTGGCCGCCTGTGTGGCTTCCCCATTGGTCGCTGCTTCCCTGTCTGCAGGGGAAGCAGGACAGTGCCAGGGTGCAATGTTTTATGAGCTGGTCTCATAACCAAACTCACCACATTCCCACAAGCATTGCAGTGAAGGACGTGACTCTGGCCACGCAGCGGCTGCAGCCAGACCACAGGGAGCGTGCACCGTGCATCACAACACATATATATACACACACACACACACACACACACACACACACACACACACACACACACACACACACACACACACACACACACACACACACACACACACACACACACACACATATATATACTTATACTGTATGTATATGTGCACATTTCAGACCGGGGCAGAAGGGTTGACTCATCAGAGTCACGAGAAACTGCGCTAGTTTTGTTTAATTAATGAGGAATAATGAATCGCCAGGCACTGGATTAAGTCAATTGACGCGACGAAGTGCTTTAAAGTCAAGATTCACTAACTGGCTTATTCTGGAGCTTTCAGTTGTATCTCACGGCCTTCTTCAGCAAATGGAAACTTGCCCCCAAACACATAATGACACCTTAGTAAGTGTTTTATTTTCAAACACAGGCATGTGTTTCTAAGGGTCGATAATGAAACCTAATCCTCAATGTACACCATCATCTTGTGTTATATACTAAATCATATACATTTTCATCTATTTATCTAACGCTGTAAGATTTCCTGTATGTTTTGCACCTGCTCAATTCGTTTGTGGAGTTCTCTCTTTTTTTATTTATTTGGGGTATAACTTATGAGTCAACCCCTGCATGAAACTTTGTTTACTTCCCAGACTATGACTCACTATTGATTCTTTTGGTCAGGACTTTGATCACGCCAACCAAATCGTTACTTAAAAGAAGGAAATTATCCAATTTCCACAAGTACATTTTTGACAGAGAAAGAGAAAAGACCAAAGTAACGAGAAAATGGTCACTATCGATCATGTTATGTATTCCGGAGCTGCTTTTGAAAGAAGTTTTCCATGAGGCTGTGAAAACAGTCGGCAGCATCTGTTTTCTAGATAGCAAGTTAAAGCTATCATGTGGAGTTTATGACCACTAGCAATAGCACAATTGTGCATGATACATACGGAAATGTCCCCATATCAGGCACGCTTACCAGGACGCCAAAAAAACAGTATGATGCTTATACTTGATGTTTCTTCTTTCGCTGGCTAACTTTTTTGCGCTCCAGGACACCAGGCCCCCTCTCCATGGGAGAGTCGTTTGTACCTCAACTCTGGCCAAACATTGCTCCCCTACTCGTATAAACTAGTCTATAAATCTACGGCGGGCAGACGTGTAGAATTCCAGAGGCCGTTCCTGACGGTCACACAGCCAAGTGCCATATACTTCAATAAAACAGAGTTTCCGTGTTATGCTTTCTCTGCAACACGGTGCTTCAATAAAAAGCAATAAAATACTTGACAGTACTGTGAAAATCCTGAGCGCAAATCACCATGATCTACCACCCCCCCCCCCCCCCCCCCCCCCCCCACCCCCCCCCCCCCCCCCACCCCCGACCCCCTCCCTGACTCAGATAAGTATGAAGCAGATTTCGAAAAGGAAGGCATTCAGTGGGTTTTGAATGTGTGTTGGCATATCCTGCGTGAGGTTGACCAGAGATAGATTACACACCCAGAGTGTGTGGTGACCTGTGCTGCAGCCAACCAGCGGCGGTTTAGATTGTAACTAAATCATTTCATATCGCAGCCATATCTGCTCTTCCCATGGCAGTTAGGAGCCCGCGACAACCGTCTCAACCCACACGGTCACTGCAGAACGTACAATTACACAAACTGGGTGTTTCAACAACTTTTAACCAGCAAATTCAAGCTATTCACACATATAAGGAATTAGTGTAC